>NC_083573.1:23852590-24105090 GCF_027579695.1 Neoarius graeffei
CCCCTTTTGATTGATAAAATAAAATCTTGAGCGAACTTGATAATGACGTCACAAAAAATCATGTCATATTCCATCGAATTGCCATGATTATTCTCTCTGTCCTTCTGTCTGTCTGCCTGCCTGTCCATCCGTCTGTCCATCACACTTTGAGGGGAACTACTTTGTGAACACCATAATTACCAGAATAAACAAGGGTGAGTGGTACCAATGGACTTGGGGAACATTGTAGTGTGGGACATTTACCTTGACCCAATTATGACCTTGTTTGTAGGTCACGAAAATCAACTATTTTGTGAAATACCATCCTGTCAGAAGGAACAATGGTGAGTGATGATAATGGACTCAGGAGACGTCATAGTTGTGCTGCACAACAACCATTACCTGTTTTGATTGCCACGCGTAACCTGCCCCATATCATTGCCTTGAAGCAACATAGCTCCTTGTTTTTCTTTCTTTTTCTATTGCCTTTAACATGATTGATCTGTAGAGCTCAATGAGTGTAAAACAGTGCTGTTAACACAATAGCTCCTGAACCGCTGTTCCATTTAACTTTAAATTTTAAGGAAAGATTCTTTCATGGAACCGTAAACTCCCTATTGATTTTGGGTACTTATCAGTCAGAACTGAATGATCTGTGATTTTTGCAAGTATCGTGCTCTGCATGACTTTTCTTTTATTCATTCATTGGTACATGTATTTATAAAGTATGTATTATAAACTCTAACCCAAGCACTCTAACCAAAGGGTCAAGGGCCCTACTGATGATCAGTCCAGGGGTTTAATTTCACAACCTTACTAGAACACAACCTTAACCTTGGGAATAATTGGGGACTAATTGGGTATTTAAAAGCATTGTCAACATGGACTGCTTTTAAGGTTCATTAGGGGTCCAAGAACCAAAGGTGTTGGAACCCATTTATTTATGCTGGAGTTTTATGTCCCCTGTTTTTCTCCGATTAAAAAGTCATGTAGACCAAATCGTAATTTGAGGTGTAACATCTTTGGTGTTAATCAAGGTGTAACACTCCACCATCTCCTGACTGATGGCTTGGTGGGTGGGCGTGGGCTGGGGGTGTGCGTTGCTGCATCTGGCGGCTTGGGTGGGCTGGGCTGGGCTGGGGCGGCATGGCACATGGGCTGGTAGGGCTGGATACTAATGTGTGAAAGATCAGTCCAGACCTTTGCCCGCCACTGTATGTCATGACCTCGACAGGCCACACAAGCATTGTGCACCTGCGTGCTGCTGATCCATGGTGCTAATACCCAACTATGCACAGCCTAGGTCTACACCTCCTGCCACCTAATGACTTGACATGGCCAACTGTCAACAGTAGAAAATGCTTCTGAAAAAGGGGCTTATGTCTAAAGCACCAACTGTGCCCTGCACACTGTAGATGACTTGGCAGCTGAAGGTGGTCATGGCTGGACTGAAATTGAGCTGCTGGAGAGATAGCCTGATGCAATAACCTATGCAAGGTGAGGACAATGCTGCATGCTGATGCCTGGCTCACCCCACCCCACCCCACCATGTGTGCTGCCCTGTGTCAGCCTGTTGAGGGTGCCATGCGTGGTGATATGCGCCCATCGGCAGTCGCCATGTCTCCCTGCTTCACCAGCGACTGGGGCAGGATGGGGTTTTGCTCTCTTCTTGCATTATATTCACTGTATAAACATTGCATTTTTGTCTGTTTGTTTTGTTGTATCTTTCTTGCTTTTGTTTGTCTTTTTTGTCATTGTCTTTTTATTTCTATTATATCTTTGATGTCCTTCGAATTTTTTATACCTTATTTCTTGTCCTGTCTTTTATTCAAAAAGAAAAGTTGTAGAGGTATGAAATTTGGTCAATAGGTAATATGTAGGTAACACTACTTTGCTAGCTAGTAGGTACTACCCCCCCCCCCCCCCCCACCAAGTGAAATGAGCCCAATCAGCCTAATGGTGGCACTATAGTACAATATTGTACATTTTAGGCCATATTTTGAGAACCTTGAGGCTTAGAGATATTACTACCTTGCCCTGGATGGAGTCCACCGGGGGCGAGGTATTGTTTTCAGTCAGGTTTCTTTGTTTTTTTGTTAATGATATTACAGGAAAACAGCTGGATCAATCTTCATGAAACTTTCAGGAAAGATGGGCATTCTCATATAGAACCTCCAACATTTTGAGGGTCATCTGGTCAAGATCACCAAAAAGGTCAAAATCATTTTTGTTGTGGCTACTGCCTCATATAGAGGCGCTAGCTACTACGTCATCATGCTGTAAGAGTGTAACAATCGTGCACTGTGCATGCGCATACACATGTTCCGATTAAAATGGCCGTTGAGTGTATAGAATTCGGTTCACCATTCAAAATAAATGGACTAGACTAAAGAAATCGCTTTCAGACATGTTTATGCTTATCACAGAGGGAAAGTGTGTTCCACTGAGGTCTAATACCAGGCCATTTCCGGGAAATAAGAGTTTCAGTCATGGTGACTGTGTGCATGTCAGCCTCAGTTCGGAGGTTTCAGTTTCAAAAATTAAGAGGTAAGAGTAGAATAAGGAAAAAGAAAGAAAGCACAACTTTATTCATCACACACTTGTGAAATTCCTCTCTGCATTTAACCCATCTGAAGCAGTGAACACTCACATGCGCGCACACACATACCCAGAGCAGTGGGCAGCCATGCCAACAGCGCCCGGGGAGCAGTTGGGAGTTAGGTGCCTCACTCAAGGGCACCTCAGCCCAAGGCCGTCCCATATTAACCTAACGGCATGGCTTTGACAGAATAATATAAAGTACATAATATACTTGGTATATTTTACTTCTGTGATTTTTAAATTGTTCATTTTTAGTTTATGCTTCATTTTTGTGGCTAAATTTCATAATATGCGAAACATACTTGTAGGAACTAGTCCTTGGAATTTTGCCATACTTTAGAAAATTGGTTTCAGACTACTTGTCAGAATGTGAACCTCAGTAAGTATCAAAAACATGTGAAGGTTTCTAAACAATATGACCACCACATGCCAATCAATTTGGTTTACTCAAACAGCTGTAACTCAGGACTGGAGGCACAGATCCGCATGAAATTTGAAAATAATGCTGAGGAGGTCTGTAGATTTTGAGGCATGGTCATTGAGAGTTCAAAGGAACCATTTCATTTTCTCAGAAACTGCAAGTCCAGCCAAGCTAAAAGTTTGTGTACTGCACCATATATTTGCATTGTGCAGAACATGTCAAGAACTAGCCACTGGAGGCATTATTTGTGAAGTGTTTTGACCCATGCAGATCACTGCTTATAGCTATAGTTATTATTACAAACCCCATTTCCAGAAAAGGTGGGATATTTTCAAAAATATAATAATAAATCGGATTTGTTAATTCATGTGACCCTTTAAGTGATTAGTATAAAGAAACAATTTTCAGTAATTTTACTGACCAACTTAATTGTATTTTGTAAAGATAAACAAAGTTATGACCATTGTGTTGCATCACCTTTCCTTTAATCACACTTTTTAGTCATATGGGAACTGAGCATCCTATTGTTGCAGTTTTGCGATTGGAATTTTTATCTTCTTTGTACTTTTGTCAATTAAATAAAGGTACATGTGAATTACTGTAACAAATCAAACTTTTGTCTTTATTGCATAGTGGAAAATATCTCAACTTTTCTGGAAATGGGGTCTGTTGTTTATTATTATTATTATTATTATTATTATTATTATTATTATACAAACAGGAACATTTTTAAATTATTTTAATGCACACATTTTACAAGTGAATTAAAATGAAGTGATGAAAATAAGAACATCTTGGTTTGATGCAGTATGCCACTTTCAAAGGATATATTTATTCTGTTAATATATGATGCTTGAGACACACCATCTGTTTTATTCACGACTAGCACCTGACATCATTGAGTGCTTTATTGACCATAAGAATGCATCTTGTTGCCACTGATCTCCAACAGGTGCTGAAGGAAGTGATGGTTAAAGCTCAGGCAGCTGAGGTGGTCAAAGTGGAGGTGCAGAAAGTGAAGGACAAAGCGCAAGCCATCGTGGATAGCATCTCTGCAGACAAGGCCGTGGCTGAGGAGAAGCTTGAGGCAGCCAAGCCAGCGCTGGAGGAGGCCGAGAAGGCGCTGAAGGTCAGATTCAGGCTCCTGCTGAACGATTAAAAGAATGAATAGGTGCAATACTTGAATAAGTAAAATGAAACAAGGGGGAAAAGGAAAGATGTAGAAATGAAAGGTGAGAAAATGTTAGGAATGGATGACAAATGGTGTGAATAAAACGTACATCAGAAGAGAGTAAAGAGGCAGGCACATGAAAAACAAGAGGAGAGCAGCATCTCTCTCTCTCTCTCTCTCTCTCGCTCTCTCTCTCTCTGTGTTCCAGATTTTTTCTTTTCATTGTAATTACAAGCGGTTTGTGAGGATATAAAAATAGAAATACTGATGGCACTGCCACTGCAGGGGACAATGCACACACACATGCACACACCCCTGCTTCACCTCCATAAAGCCCCCCAGAGTCTCCCACCTCACAGAGACATCCTGATGATGCAAAGTGACAGTTGTCAACGAAGCTGGAACTGAGGTTAATTTTGATCAGCCACTCACAACCTTGATTGTGCTGTTGAGTATTGATGACTACTGTGTGATTAATTTCACACACACGTGTGTGTGTGTGTGTGTGTGTGTATATATATATATATATCACTGAGATCAACAAGCTGATATACATCACAGCAACAGTGATCCTGGAAATGCTTGGTTATAAGATGGACACAAACCTGTGACCTGGAGAGAAGTTAGCCAGCTATGAGAACTCCAGAAAGGTATGACAAGGAAAGAGCTACCTAAGAAATACAGTAAGCTGTCCATACTTGAGGTCCTAGAGACTGCCAAAGACTCACAGCCCTGGCTACCTGTCTAAGGAGGTAGACAAGCAAGGATGAAACCAGAAGAATAAATAGGATGTTCTCCACTCAACCATCAGAGGTGTACATCCAGTAATAACAATATGGTTCCAGATCCACCAAGGCTGGAAACCGAACAATACTCGAAAGGGCCATGGGAGAAGGGAAATCACATAACAACAGTGTTCAGTGGCTAATAGACCGGAGAGCCACAAACAGCAATCTCCCTGAATAAGATCCAGTAACCATCTCTGTGGCAGACATCCAAGTAAGAGTCTTGAAAATTAAGAACTGGACAGCACCAGGCCTAGATATGGTTCACGCCTACTGGCTAAAGAAGCTAACCTCATTAAATAAGTGCTTGGACTCACCCAGAGTAGCTGACGAAGGTCAGACAGTCCTGATCCCAAAGGACCCACAGAAGAGAGCAGTCCCATCCAACTACCACCCGATAACCTGCCTCTGCACAACATGGAAGCTCCTGTCAGGCATCATAGTTGATGAGATGAGTAGGCACATGACTCAATACATGAGTGATGCCCAGAAAGGAATTGGTAGGAACACCAGAGGAGCGAAACATCAGCTACTGGTAGACAGTGCAGTAGCTCGAGATTGGTATGTCTGTTTCTGCAATCTGTGTACCACCTGGATTGACTACAAGAAAGCCTGTGACTTGATGCCGCACACATGGATCCTGGAATGCTTGAAACTGTACATCATCAGGACTCTCAGAATCTTCATCAATAACTCAAACAGGCTGTGGAAAACAACCCTAGAGGCCAACTTCAAGCCAATAACACAGGTCACCATCAAGTGCGGCATATACCAAGGAGATGCCCTGTCCCCACTGCTGTTCTGTGTAGGACTATACCCCCTCAGCCAGATCATCACCAAGAGCGGCTATGGATACAGACTGCAAAATGGAGCAACCGTCAGCCACCTCCTCTACATGGATGACCTCAAGCTGTATGCCAGGTCTGAGTGAGACATCGACTCACTGATCCACACCACCAGGATCTACAGCAGAATGTCATTTAGACTAGATAAGTGTGCCCAGATGGTAACAAGGAGAGGGAAAATGGTCAGAACTGAGGGGGTGGTGCTACCAGATGGCATAATGGGAGACGTGGATGACTGCTACAAGTACCTTGGAATCCCGCAGGCAAATAACAACCATGAAATGGCCGCTAGGAAAGCAGCAACAGCCAGATACCTATGGAGAGTAAGGCAAGTCCTGAGAAGTCAGCTGAATGGGAAGAACAAAGTCCGGGCCATCAACACCTATGCCCTGCCAGTCATCAGAGACCCTGCTGTTATAATAAGCTGACCAAAGGAGGAGATAGAGGCCACCAACATCAGGACAAGAAAACTCCTGACAATGCATGGAAGGTTTCACCCCAAGTCCAGAATCCTGAAGCTGTACGCTAAGAGGAATGAAAGAAGCTGAGGACTAGTGAGCATCAGAGCTACTATCTAGGATGAAACAACAAAGATCCATGAGCATATCAGGGTGATGGCCCAGAATGACGAAGTGCTTAGTGAATACCTCAGGCAGCAGAAACCCAAGAAGGAAGTGCAGGATGAACCATCATGGAAAGACAAACCACTGCACGGGATGTACCACCGGTAGATAGAAGAAGTGGCTGATAAAGTTGGACTGAAAGACGGCACAGAGGCACTAATCATAGCTGCACAGGAACAGGCCCTAAGCACAAGATCGATAGAGGCCGGGGTCTAACACATGAGGCAGGACCCCAGGTGCAGACTGTGCAAAGATGCCTGCGAGACAATCCAGTACATAACAGCAGGGTGTAAGATGCTAGCAGGAAGAGCATACATGGAACGCCATCACCAAGTCACTATCATAGTGTACAGAAACTTCTGTGCCGAGTATAGACTGGAAGTCCCAAGGTCAAAGTGGGACACACCTCCGAAGGTGGTTGAGAATGACCAAGCTAAGATCCTGTGGGATTTCCAGATACAGACAGACAAACTGGTACTGGTTAACCAACCAGACATGGTAGTGCTGGACAAACGGGAGAACAAGGCTGTGGTGATAGATGTGGCAATACCGAATGACGACAACATCAGGAAAAAGGAACTTGAGAATCTCAAGAAGTATCAAGGGCTGAAACCCTTGATACCCACTACACCACCGTGCCTATATATATATATATATATATATATATATATATATATATATATATAAAATAGTGTGTGTGTGTGCTATAATAATACTCATGAAATATTGTCAATAATGACTTTTTTTTTTTTTGTATGAGATTCCAAGTAACTTTGTGACAATATGACTTTTAAAATGACTCAAAATTGGACATGATATCATTTGACATTCAGAGAAAAATCTGCTGGACTAGATCTTAGAAAATAGAAGAAAATGAAAACTCTATTAAAATTTACATCCTCCAAAGCATCTGATTATGAATGAAAAAGGCACATCATAAAATAACAATTGATTAGCAGTTTGGCATGTAATACTGTACTGCAAAGTTTTATGTAAACTGAACTCTTAATCAACCGACTGGATCAATCAGAGACTGTCAACCCAAAAATACTAGTTCAACTGCATTGTGCAGGAAAAACAAAACAATTGTGAATACTGAGCGTATTATTATTGTCTTATTTAGTGTGCCACTTGGGGAGAAGGAGGTGCCTGTACATTTTGGCGGGGCTAGCCCTTACAGAAAAAACACATAAATTTCCCATGTATTTCACATGTGATCACATGTTACCACATGTGTTACCATGTAGAGCACATGTGGAAAACATGTTACCACATGTAAAACATTCCCACATGTGATTCACATAAAATTGGGCCAAAACCACGTTTCCCATGTGCAAATAACATGTTTCCCATGTGCAAAACACATTTTCCACATTGTGGCAGTTCGTGTAAATGGGTGGAGCACAGAAGGACGGCAGAACAGAACTGAGTTCACAAAAACTCTCTTTATTCAGCTTTTCAGCTGCAAACACCCACTCAGACACACGCACACACATCAGCTGTCTGGTTGTGGAGCGAGTCCCTCTGCTCTCACTCTCTCTCCTTAAGAAGGGCGCGGTCACTGGGAAGACACACAAACACATCAATTAACAACAGGTGTAGTGATTCTGCCACTTAACTTCCCCGACTCCGCCCTCCTGTCACAGACCGATGCTAGACCACGCCCCCGCTGCCACATACCCCCACCGCCCGACTCAGGCCGGGCAGCCGTCCGGCCCGCAGCCGATTCCCCCCCCCCCTTGACGGGAGAGGAAGTCCGCCACGACCATCTGTGCCCCCGGCCTGTGGATCACCTTGAAGTTAAAGGGTTGGAGTGCCAGATACCAACGGGTGATCCGTGCATTGGCATCCTTCATGCGGTGGAGCCACTGGAGGGGCGCGTGGTCCGAACAGAGGGTGAAAGGGCGTCCCACCCACTCTGCGGTTCCCGCTGGTAGACACGCGACGAACTGTTCCAGTACCACCTGGTCGATGAGTCCCTCGGCGTCGCAGCTGTCGGCCCTCAACCACTGCCAGCAGGCGTCCTGGAGTTGCTGGCCAAACGCGAATGGCCGGCCGACTTCCTCCAAGCGCAGAGCGCAGAAATGCTGATGATGTTGCTCCGGGGTGCGTCCCACCCGCTGGAGGACGGCCCGGCGAAGGTCTGCGTAGGCCAGCCGGCGGTCGGCAGGGAGCTGTAGCGAAGGCCAGCTGCGCCTCTCCCGTTAGCAGGGGGAGGAGGTGCGCCGCGCGCTGTTCCACCGGCCACCCCGAGGTCTCTGCTACCTGCTCAAAGAGCGTGAAGAATGCCTCGGGGTCGTCCTGCGGGCCCATCTTCGTGAGGGTGAGGGGGGAAGGGCCCGCAGCGGTGGACTTGGTGGACCCTGCCGACGCGAGGAGGTGCCGGAACGCCCGACGATCTTCCTGTTGCGCCAGCACCAGGGCCTCGAACCGTTGTTCTTGCTCCTTTCGGAGGGCGAGCAGCACCTGGTGCTGGCTCTGTTGGGCCGTGGCGAGGGCGTGGATCAGGTCGGCAAAGGTGGAGGACTCCATGGGGCTGTTGTCTTCTGTGCTCATTCCCGGGTTTCGGCACCACTGTGGCAGTTCGCAGTTTGTGTAAATGGGTGGAGCACAGAAGGACGGCAGGACAGAACTGAGTTCACAGAAACTCTCTTTATTCAGCTTTTCAGCTGCAAACACCCACTCAGACACACGCACACACATCAGCTGTCTGGTTGTGGAGTGAGTCCCTCTGCTCTCACTCTCTCTCCTTAAGAAGGGTGCGGTCACTGGGAAGACACACAAACACATCAGTTAACAACAGGTGTAGTGATTCTGCCACTTAACTTCCCCAACTCCGCCCTCCTGTCACAGACCGATGCTAGACCACGCCCCCGCTGCCACACACATATTTCACATGTGAGAAATCACATGTGAAGTTCATGTGGTTTTTCTGTAAGGGAGGACCTTCGGTGGCGGAGTTATGAAGTTTTAGGCTTGCTCGAGCCAGGGCTCATAAAGTTTTTGGCGAGCAGCGCTCACGTGGGGGGTTCGGGAGCAAATAACGGGCCAAGGCAGGGTCATAGCAGGCCGTGCCTGTGTTGGTTTGAAAGGGCTCAGGGAGAGGGATGTGCCTGTAAATTTTGGTGGGACTAGGACCATCAGTGGCAGAGTTATGAATTTTTAAATTCACGCCTGTGGGGGCCCCCTGTTTCACAGGCCATGTTATGACATTTGTGCAACATTTGGAAGAAAATTAGAAGATGATTAGACCCAAATCTTTACAATTTTTCATGGGCCATCTGGTTTGATGCTTTTGAAATGCAGACGGACACATTTGCATAATTTATCAGCCATCCGGTCCAATGCGTTTGACGAACAAATGCGAAAATTACCGGTCAATGTCCACCAGGCCAGATTTCCCACACTTGTGTATGTGATATATATATGACACACCCACAACCCCGATTCTGGAAAAAAAAAATTTTTAAAAAGTTGGGATGCTGTGTAAAAACAGAATGCAATGATATTCAAATCCTTTTTGACCTATATTCAGTTGAATTCAATACAAAGACAAGATATTTAATCTTCAATCATCAAACATATTTTTTGTAAATATACACTCATTCTGAATTTTATACCTTCAACACATTCCAAAAAAAGTTTGGACATGGGCAACAAAAGACTGAGAAAGTTCTGGAATGCTAAAAGAAAACACCAGTTTAGAACATTCTACAAGTAAACAGATTAATTGGAAATGCTCGGTCATTCACAAGCAAGGATGGGGTAAGGTTCACCACTTTGTGAAAAACTGTGTGGGCAAAATTAATAGTCCTATAGTTTAAGAACAATGTTTCTTAACATACAATTGCAATGACTTTACGCCTATGACCTTCCACCCCTCCAGTGGTGCTACATTAAAAACCGACATGATTATATAAAGGATGTTATTACATGGGCTTGGGAATACTTTGGAAAACCGTTGTCAGTAAACGTGCTTCATCGCTGTGTCTACCATGCGAAGTGAAAGCCACATCCAGAAACGTCGCCTAATTCTCTGGGCCCGAGCTCATATACGATGGATTTACCCAAAGTGGAAAAGTATGCTGTGGTCTGATGAGTCCAGATTTCAAACAATTTTTTAAAATCATGGGCGTTGTGTCCTTCAGAGTGCAGAGGAAAAGGACCCTCCAAATTTGTTGCTAGCACAAAGTTCAAAAGCCAGAATCTGCCATGGTCTGGGGGTTTGTTCATGCCCATGGCATGGGTAACTTGCACATCTGTGAAGGCATGATTAATGATGAAATCATTCATTACAATTCATTCATACAGGGTTTATGTGCTGCCCTCCAGACGACGTGTTTTTCAGGGACATTCCTGCTTATTCCAGTGAGAGCCTAGCCTCATTCTGCACGTGTTACAACAGCTTGACTTCGTAGTAAAAGACTGCAGATGCTAAACTGGCTTGCCTGCCTCCCATTGAAAATTTGTGGCACATTACAAAATACCTTAAAGAAACAGAAAACAGAATGGAGACCCCGAACTGTTGAGCAACTGAAGTCATATATCAAGTAAGAACGGGGAAAAAAATTCACATTAAAAACTTCAACAATTAGGCCCAATCCCAATTCTAATTTCTACCCCTACCCCTCCGCCTCCCCCTCCCCCTTCCCCTTGGCCCTTCCCCTTGAAACTGAGCTACAAGGGATAGGGCTTGAAATTCAACCCTTACGTATTGGGATAGCCCTTCAACGATCGCATACGTCATCGCGTACCTCCGTCAGCGTTTACGTTAGCAAAACGCGACCAAATGCGTCATTGGCTGCGACCAGCCGCTACAGTCAGAGCCAGAGGCAGAAATCTCTGCTGGCAGGGTGTGATTTGTTAACTAACACCACTGAATGGGATATCTTTGGCGCTTCGTGCACCACATCCGACAGAATGAGGTGTCAGAACACTCATGTAAACAATAAAAGCGAGAATAACAGAACAAAACGTACGCAGTAAAGCAACCGAAAACAATACTCACTCCCAAAGCTTTTTAGCAGCAGCTTGGATTTCAGAAATCGCTGCTCATTCTCAGCTCGAAAGCGAATCAAGCGGCGTGTTTCCTCTGGATAACAACTTAAAACACGTAAATAATGGAGAAAATACATTTATGACAATCTTTCGCCGCGGGAACCGCCATCTTTCTGAAATCCGCATGAAATCTCGCTGAAATCCGCATGGCATTGTGGGAAATCACTCAAACCCCTTCGTTCGGAATCTGCTCCAGGAAAATCTCCGTTTGGAGGGGTACAGAAGCCCTACCCCTTCCCCTACCCCTCCGCGTTAACTGGGATTGGGATACCCCTACCCCTTCACGTGAACGCGCAAAATGGAGGGGAAGGGCTAAGGGGCTGGTCCAAGGGGTGAAATGGGATTCGGCCTTAGTGTCCTCAGGTCCCAAATTCTTACTGAGTGTTGTTAAAAGGTGATGTAATACAGGGGTAAATATGCCCATGTCCCAACTTTTTTGGAATAATGTCGCAGACATCAAATTCAGAATGCGCGTATATTTACAAAATATAAAAGTTTTGATCAATTTGAACATTAACTATATTGTCTTTGTATTGTATTTAATTGAATGTAGGTGAAAAAGTATTTGCATTTCTGTATTTATTTACATTTTACACAGCATATGTAATAACTTTCATAGCTGAGAGTTTAGCCTCACCTCACTCCCTTTATTTCCTCGTTCAGTCCATTTGCTATATTGCATAATCAGTTGTCACTACCTGCACACTGTTCAGAATGTCAATTTGGAACTTTCTTGATCTCTCTGGCTCTGCAGACAATCAAGCCAGCGGACATAGCAACAGTGCGCACTTTGGGCCGCCCCCCTCACCTCATCATGCGCATTATGGACTGTGTGCTGCTCCTTTTCCAGCGGAGACTGAACTCTGTGAAGGTGGACACTGAGAGGAACTGCGTAGTTCCGTCATGGCAGGAGTCGCTTAAGCTCATGACTGCTGGGAACTTCCTGGGAAATCTGCAGGTATCTAGTCGCAAGTATAGAAAATAAAAAAAACATAAAACAGACTAAAATATTTTATGAGACATATAGCCATTTAGACTGTAAATTAAACCTGTAAATAGTAATTAAAAAAATTTCAATAACTGTATTTCAGTGTGGCATGATTGAAACACACTGATGAAAGTGAAATGCAATACAACAGGGATTTCTACTTGCAAGGAAGTAAATGTTCATTATTTTTAGTGTGGATAATATTCAACTCTGACAGGCAGTGTCAGGTTGGATTTGTTGGCACTGTTGATTGTATTTGAATGAAGAGATAAAGCAAAATAAAGCCAGTGAAGATTTTGCTTTTGATTGTGGCATATTGTCTGCATTGTGCCACCTGTGTATTATATTTCATGTTTTCCCACCCGCGTGATTGTTTTTCTGCCTGCCATGTAATACCTTCCTCCTGTGGTGACAGAAATCTGGTGAAAAATCTAATTTACACAGCTTTCTCCTGATCTCAGATATAGTCCTTCAGCATGACTTTTTTTTTGTCTCTTAAGTTTGTTTATTGACCTTAGAACTCATGAAGTTGTGTTTTCAAACTAATAAAGCAAACACATACTTTGAGCTGAAGCGTATAAAGTTGCTAGGCATGAAATCATTGAAATACTGAAGCTAATGTTTAGCTTATGTTTATACTCTCTGCATATTATTTAGCATTATTACCTCACCTTTAAGTTCTAAGTGAAATTGTATCATCATCCACATCTATTCCATCTTTTCATTACAATTCAAACTTGGGAGTTGGAGCCAAAGTGCAGATTGACATCAAACTGCACTGAAGAACAGAGTGATTCTGGTTGTCCAAGATGGCGGCCCTTATAACATTTCAGTGTTTAGTTACGTGGTCAAACTTTGAAACATCACTGAAGAACTGGTTTTGGTTTCAGGCAGATAATTTTGGAAAATGCTGTATTTTGGGTGAAACGGACCTCCACTACTTGTTTGCCAGTGAAAAATGAATATGCAAAACTAATGTGTCAAGCCTGATGAGTTAGAACAGTGTGAAATTGTGTTTTGTGCTATTGTGTTTACTGTAGTTTATTTGAACTTAACTGAATAATTGTATGTCTGCAGCAATTTCCTACAGACACCATCAACGAAGATGTAATAGAGCTCCTCCTCCCGTACTTTGAAATGGATGACTACAACAGCAAGACCGCAAAGCAAGTGTGTGGAAATGTGGCAGGTCTCTGTTCCTGGACCAAAGCCATGGCCTCTTTTTTCTCCATTAATAAGGAAGTGCTGCCTTTAAAGGTGAGCCAGTGCCCACATTCTATTTCTTATACTCCTTCCTCACAAAACATAACTGTGTAAAAGACGAGCTAAACCAAGAAACCTTTATTTGTCACATGTACACTCAAGCTCAGACTTGAACACACAGTGAAATTTAACCTCTGCATTTAACCCATCTGAAGTAGTGGACACACACATGCGCGCACACAAACCCAGAGCAGAGGGCAAGAGCAGAGCAGAGCAGAGCTACAGGGCCTGGGGAGCAGTTGTGGATTAGGTGCCTTGTTCAAGGGCACTTCAGCCCAATCACAGGCCATGACTGCCCCATGTTAACCTTAACTGCATGTCTTTGAACTGTGGGAGAAACTGGCGCACCAGGAGGAAACCCACGCAGACATGGGGAGAGGAAACTCCACTTACTCTGTCCCCCTGCCAGTACCATACCTCAGACTCCTGGTCCACTCTGCCCACCTCAATAAACAAAACCAGTGACCCCTATTTGCATATTTTTTTCTAGGTTTCACTGCAATATTGAAATTTATTTTGAATAAAAGTAACATGACAATGTCTGTAAGTTTCATAGCAGTTTGCACATTTTTATCTATGTAGTGCTTTTATCATTGAATCAGTGTTGTAGTCGAGTCACTAAACCTCGAGTCCGAGTCCAGTCTCGAGTCCCCAGTGTTTAAGTCCGAGTCAAGTCCAAGTCATTTAAGAAAATTTCAAGTCGAATCTGAGTCGAGTCCACTATTGCTCCGAGTCAAGTCCAAGTCGAGTCTGAGAACAAGACTCCAACTGCACCATCTGACAGTGGCTGTTGCCGCCTTTATGTGAAACTGTCTACAGATTAAAAAAGCTTGTTCACCGCTCAGCAAGCAAGCCCCGCTACCAACAGAACGCTGTATGTCACTTGCTTCTCTGGATGTAGTCTTGCCAAATGACGATTGAAGTTCGAGGTTGCCCCTGTCATCTCCTTGATACTTCTTCTACATATGGAACACATAGCAGTGCATTTTTTCCCACTGCACGAGAAGTCTGTATAAGCAAAGCGGCATCCTAGGGGCATTCTCTCCAGGCATTTTAGCACCATTAACATTAGTTTGTTCCTGAACATGTATGAACAGGTGACTGCATTCTCTTGCATGAAATTAATATAAAAATTAATGTAGATATAAATCTCTTAAGCCAAATTATTATGGCATATTACAAAAAAATAAAGAAAAAAAAATCAGAGTCCTCATCTCCAATTTATGAGTCCGAATGCAGTTAACTCACGAGTCCAAGTTGGAGTCATCAGTGCTCAAGTCCAAGTCAAGTCACGAGTCCTTAAAATTAGGGCATGAGTTGGACTTGAATCAGAGTCCTGGACTCGAGTACTACAAGCCTGCAGTGAATATAGTCACAAGTCATGTTTACAGGAATCCAGATGCATATTTAGATCCCTAAGGAGCAAGCCACAGAGACAGTGTTGAGGAAAATCTCAGTGAGATGACATGAGGAGGAAACATTTAGAAAGGGAACCTGTCCATTTCTGAGTTACAATAGATAGTGGGATTATAGGTCATTATACAGGTGTAGAAGAGAAGGCAAACAGTACTGAGTGTGAGTATGAGTCAGTATTAGTACATAACAGTGTTAAGTATAGAACCGTATGAGTTACAGCAGCTGTTTTGAGGTACAAATCTACAGTCTGCGGGTGAGATGATATTTCTTTTCCTATTATATGATATCTGCCACTCTCTCATGACTTGTTCTCCTTTTTTGCCTTCTCTTTCAGGCTAATCTGGCAGTGCAGGAGAACAAGTTAGCCATTGCTAATGCAGACCTGCAGAAAGCTCAGGCCGAGCTGGATGAAAAGCAGGCCGAGTTGGATGTGATGCAGGCAAAGTATGAGAAGGCCCAAATGGAGAAACAGGTATTTATCTAATAATAATTTATTTGTAAAGTAATGAGGTGACTACTTTCCACAAAGTTCTTTATAATTTCCAGCTTTAATATGTGCTCTCTTTGCAAGCTCACATGTCCAGATATGGATGCTGAGCCTCATATCATGTCTCCTCTAATACACTTTATTGTGCAGGGAAAGCTTGACTTAAAGGTCCCATGGCATGAAATTTTCACTTTGAGGTTTTTTAACGTTAAAATGAGTTCCTCTGACCTTCTTAAGTCACCCCAGTGGCTAGAAATTTCATAATGTGTAAACCAAACTATGCCCAACATTTGAGAATGGCGCGTCAAAACGCCGCGTTGATAAACTCTTCCCTTTACTACGTCAGCAAGGGAGATGATCCCCACATCCCCCCTCTGGATTCCCACCCACCGTATGAATTGCCCGCCCAGTTGTAGTGAGGAGACCATAGAGGACACAACATGGCATCGCCTAAGCGAGCGAAACATGGAAATTGCGCTGTACATGGATGTGACAACACAGAAAGGAGTCTGTTTTTACTGCCGACGGGAGAGCCCCTGAAGACGCAGTGGCTTAATTTTATTTACTCCAATAATACGCCGTCGAGTCTACCTAAGATGGTGTATGTTTGTCGGAAGCATTTTCCTGATGAATGTTTCCACAACTTGGGACAGTACAGGGCAGGTTTTGCACATCAACTGTCACTGAAGCCTGGGTCCATACCAAGCATCCCTGCCGCATCAGCCACAAACACCGAACAAGTAAGTGTATAACTGTTAAGTCATTTTGCCGTGTTTTAAAATCGGTGCCACGTTAGCCTTGCAATGGCTACATTAGCTGTGCAGCTAACCGCTTCCTGCAGTTAGCCAGGTACTCTGCGCTACAAAACCAAAAAGCATGCAACATGCTCTGTTAAACTGAGTTTAGTCTGGAAATTGACTGTAACTTATGAGCTTATGTTTTGCTGTGTTTTAAAATCGGTGCGTTAGCCTTGCAATGGCTACATTAGCTGTGCAGCTAACCGCTTCCTGCAGTTAGCCAGGTACTCTGTGCTACAAAACCAAAAAGCATGCAGCGTGCTCTGTTATAATAGCCAATCAAAACAGTTTTTACAAAGACACCCACATTCTTTTTTTAAGTCACTTGTTCATTTTATTTGTTTGTTTGTTCAGTAAAAACCCAAACATTTGTTGAATTTATTTTATTTCCTCGCGTCGCACCTTAATGACGTCAGCGCGTGGTATTTTTCCCTTTTTGTCCATTTTGTTCCTTCTCTCTCGCCATAGTAAGACACCCACATCCGCTTGTTCTGACCCACTGGAGGTAGCGTCACAGTGCTGTTAGCCAATCAGAGGTAACACGTTTACATCCCATGAATATTAATGATAAGACCCGCCCCCACCGTCTACCCTTCCCCGCCTCCTGCTTCTCATTAGTAAAACGACGCACTGGGAAAAGCGCTGAAATGGGGCTTTCTCCCAGGAGGCTATATCTACGTGCCGAGGGTTCATTTCGAGAAAGGCTGCGGATATAACATCCGGAAACCTCCACGAGCCCGTTTAAAGCATCAACAAACCACCATGCCATGGGTCCTTTAAAAAAAAAAAGTTAGACTTGTTATAAAGCTGTGCAGTCAAACTTTTTAGCTACTTTTCCAACAAAACAAGAAACACATCCAACTTTTTTCGGGTGTGCATATGATGTGCCAATACTTAATTTGAATTCCTGCATTAAAAAAAAATGTGTAAATCTCTCCTGAACATGTTAATGGGACGTCTTCACAGCATGTTCTCTTGTGAATTAGATGAGGGTGTTCATGGGGCACAATCAGCTGCATTAGTGTCACAGTCATTAGCTGATAATTGTGTGATTAGCAGCCACTGGCTGACTGGTCTCAGTGTTGATTGAAATGAAACATATTTGCACTTCAGGAAGCAAAAGCTGTCTTTTGTGAAAGAACAAACACTGAATTTGAAATTGAATCTTCTCTGTGAGTACTCAAGGTGTCCAGTTGAACCAAACTAATCAATAATTATTAAAATCATGCTCATCATCTACAGCAAGTGGTGTTTAGGTAATTTTCTACTGGAAAAGGCTGGTGTCTTGTGTTTTGCACTGGCACTTAAGAGCGGCTGTAGCTTGTGTGTATGGGTAAGTATGGCCACCAGTTTAGCATGTAAGGAATAAAACATGAGCTGATCCTTTGTAAGATAAGAATCAATAGCTGGGTTTCCACTGAAGTTTTGCACAAAATAGGAGTGATGCTTTAAGTGTTTTGACAAAACAATTGTGAATGGTCTGTTTCCACTGAATGATGCTGTGCAATTGAAGCTGGATTTCTGTCCTCACATGATGAATCTTACAGAGCCCTCTTTTTTTCACAAAGGTAGCATTTCCATTTGCTCATCATGTCATGTGACAAATTTGAAAAATGTGTTTCAATTTCAGTTTTGCAAAATATTACTTATTGAATCATCTGAAAAATCACCTTTTCAGGGTTTTTTCCCCCGAACGTCAGAGTGCAAGCACTTACAGATGTATATGCAGAAGAGAATGGAATGCAAACAGTAAACAAAGCCAAGATGAGAGACAGGAATCGTGGGTCGGGTGATCGGCGAACAATGTAATAAAGGGAAGACAAAGAGTGAAAACGTGAGAGGATAGGCAAAAGTCAGAAATATGAAAGGCAGTCAGAGAGATACAAGGCTTGGTAGGAACTGAGGGAGCAGAACGATACTTCGCACTGGAGTAGAGCAAGTGAGTGGCTTAAATGGGGGAGAGGTAATTAGGAAGATGTGTGACAGCTGTAATTAGTAATCGGGAGACAGAGGGTGCTGTGAGTCTTGAGAATTGTAGTTCAGGGAGTCCATGTTTGTAGTCACAGCATTCTCAGCAGGTTTACTGACAGAACCCTCCCCAAGGAGCTTGTTCTCATTCTTTTTGGGATACCCCCTGCCTCTATAGAAGCAAATATGGGTACTTGACTGACACCTGATTAAGTCCCCTCTAGTCAATACATGGTCTGAGACCCCCACCTCGTTTCTCCATGAAGAAGAAGCCTGCTGAGGCTGGAGATTTGGAAGGATGAATATAACCCTGCTTGAGGGCTTCCTGAATGTACTCTTCCATAGCCGCGTGCTCCTTTTGGGAGAGTGGGTATATACAACCTCGTGGTGGTGACATGCCTGCCAGCAGATCAATTGCACAGTCATAGGGTCAATGAGATGGTAGCCCACAAGCCTTTCCCTTGCTGAATACCTCCTTGAGATCCAAATAACACTCCGGAACATTGTCTAGAGAGTCTGGCTGCAGGCTCTCCACAGAGGTGGACGAGATGTTGACTTGAGGACAAGAGATGCAACTCTGAAAGCATGCAGGGGACCACTGGAGAATCTAATTGTTCTGCCATAAAATCAAGGGGTCATGAAGTTGGAGCCAAGGATAGCCAAGAATGATGTCGCGACTTACAGTAGCAATGACATAGAGGGAGATGAACTCTGAGTGTAGTGCACCTACTTGAATGTGAATGGGAGCTGTACGTATGGTGACATAACCTTCTCCTATGGGCCCTCCATCAATGTTTCGAATGCTGAGTGCACTTTGAAGAGGGATTGTTAGAAGGTTGAGTGACAGAGCTGCTGATGAAGTTGCCTTCTGCCCCTGAATCGATAAAAACAGAAAGGATGTGTGTGGCTTCTGCCAACTTTAACAACACTGGAACCTTTAATGATTTGGAACTGAACTTTCTTACTGGACTCATATTGCATGCTGGAACTTCGGTGGGAGCTGCACGGAATGGACAAATGGGACAATGGTTGAACTGATGTTCAGAACTTCCGTAGTAAAAACACAGCCCCTCCTTCATCCTCCTTAAACGCTCAGTGCATGTAAGCTGGGTACGTGACACTTCCATAGATGCACTGTCATCAGGGGTGAGGACCGGTTTGCCACTATCCTGAATAGAGGGTTGGTGAGCCAACAGATGATCTATACGGATGGCTAGGTTGATAAGAGAGTCCAGGGTGCACTCTTCGTCTCTGCAGGTGAGCTCGCTTAGAATCTCAGGGCGCAGACCTTGGTCAAAAACTGCCTTAAGATCCAGATCATTCCACTTGCTGGCTGCCGCTAGCATTCTGAAATCTAGGGCATACTCAGCCACACTTCTGGAGCCTTGTGAAATGGTAAGTAAGCTTTCACCTACTTCAATTCCTTCTGGTTCGTGATTGAATACTCTCTTGAACTGAGAGAGGAAGAGTTCGTAGGATTTAGTCTGTTCACTGCCAAACTGCACTGGGCCATCGGAGTGCTCTACCAGTGAGGAGAGAAAGGAACTTGGGTAACCTCCTCAGGTAGGTTAGGCATTGTAATGAAATACATAGAACATTGAAATAAGAAACCTTTACATGCGAGTGCATCTCCAGCGAACCTCTCAGGAACAGGAAGTTGCAGCGTGGGGCTTGTGGAAGACTCGGGACGAGTTAGGAGGGCCGTAGCTAGCTGTGCCATACGAGTGTTCAGGTCTGCTAGCATCTGCTGATGTTCTCCCAGCAGTCATCCCTGGGCGTTAAGAGCTGTCTTAGAGGGGGCGTCGTGGCTCAGGTGGTTAAGGGGCCATACCATGAATGCGGGCGACCCGGGTTCGGTTCCGGCCCGAGGTCATTTCCCGGTCCCTTCCCGTCTCTCTCTCTCCCGCTCATTTCCTGTCTCTGCACTGTCCTATCCAATAAAGGTGCAAAAAGCCCAAAAAAATATCTTTAAAAAAAAAAAAAAAAAGAGCTGTCTTAGAAGGTTCTGGGTTTGAACCCAGTGGCTGGCAAGGGCCTTTCTGTGTGGAATTTGCATGTTCTCCCTGTGTCTGCGTGGGTTTCCTCCAGGTGCTCCGGTTTCCCCCACAGTCCGAAGACATGCAGTTAGGTTAACGTGGGGCGGCCTTGGGCTGAAGTGCCCTTGAGCAAGGCACCTAACCCCTGACTGCTCCCCGGGTGCTCTAGTGTGTGGCTGCCCACTGCTCTGGGTGTGTGCACATGTGTGTCCACTGCTTCAGATGGGTCAACTGCAGAGGATGAATTTCACTGTGCTTGAAGTGTGCATGTGACAAAGGTTTCTTCTTCTTTGCCTCTTCCGCTACATCCATGGTGGTGAAGTATCCTGTCAGAGTGCAGGCATTTACGGATGTATATGCAGAAGAGAATGGGATGCAAACCGTAAACAAAGCCAAGACAAGAGACAGGAATCGTGGTCGGTAAACTAGCTTGGGTTGGGCGATCGGTGAATAACGTAATAAAGGGAAGATAAAGAGTGAAACCGTGAGAGGATAGGCAAAAGTTGGAGAGATACAAGGCTTGGTATGAACTGAGGGAGCAGAACGATACTTCGCACTGGAGTAGAGCAAGTGAGTGGCTTAAATGGGGGAGAGGTAATTAGGAAGATGTGACAGCTGTAATTAGTAATCGGGAGACAGAGGGCACTGTGAGTCTTGGGAATTGTAGTTCAGGGAGTCCATGTTTGTAGTCACAGCGTTCTCAGCAGGTTTACTGACAGAACCCTCCCCAAGGAGCTTGTTCTCATTCTTTTACAGGTTTACTGACACCGAAATTCATGTTTCCATTACTCAATTTTGGTTTGCAGTCTCAAATAGCACATTTAAGCAGGTTAAGATCAAGGTATCTTTATTGTCCCAAAACAGGGAAATGGGTTTGCAGCCAGAAAGATGCACACAAAGATATTCACACACAATACACAACAACCAACAACACGTCATGGGCAGGGTCCGTACAAATTAAACATGAGCACTATATAATTACAAACATGGAGCTAACTGCCATTCAGCACCTGGATGGCAGTGGGGACAAAGGAAACCTTAAATCTCTTAGTCCGAAAGCAGGCACCCTCCACCTGAGGGCAACAGTACAAACTCAGACCGAAGGGGATGAGCTACACACTCTAAGATCAAAGAAGCCTTACTGAACACTTGTCTATTATACAGATCAGTTAACTGGACTTGACTCCTCCCTGTAACCTTACTGGCCACTTTAACAAGGTTACCAAGCCTGTTTTTATTGGCCAGGGTCAGATTTCCATACCAAGCAACAATGCAGAACATAAAAACTGATTCAATAAAACTTCTATAAAAGAGGGTCATCATCTCTGAGCAAACATTAAAAGAGTACATTTTCCTCAAAAAATAGAGCCGTTGCTGAACTTTTTTTGCTGTGAAGGCAACATGAGCATCAAAGCTTAAATTATTGTCCACAACCACTCCCAGGTATTTATAGCTGTTTACCAGCTCAATATCTACAACTTTAAGCTGGTTACTACAGGACAAGGACTGGACATTCTAAAGCTGATCATCATATCCTTTGTTTTAGACACATTTAATTGGAGAAAGGATTCATCGCACCAAGATACAAAATCATTTACAACAGGCCCATGAATTAGCTCCTCCCCTTCAAGAAGACTCACAATGACAGAATCGTCAGCAAATTTAATAATGTGTCTATTTGCATAGTTGCTGCGACAGTCATTAGTGTACAGAATGTATAATAATGGGGAGAGACAACAGGAGATCCAGAGGAAGACTGCAGCTGATTTGAAAGGCAGCCATTAACCCTCACACACTGGGACCGATTGGTCAAAAAGTCCAGTATCCAACCAACAAGATTAAAATCCAATTAAAAAAAACTGATTAGCTTCTCTGCTAACAGATGTGGCTGGATAGTGTTAAAAGCAGATGAGAAATCTACAAACAACAGTCTTGCCTGAGCTTTGGATCCCTCAAGATGGCGATACAGAAAATGTAGCAGTGTGACTGTGGAATCCTCCACACCTATACCTGGCCTATAAGCAAATTGTAGGGGGTCCAAAAATTCTTCTACCTGTAATAAAACTTCCTTTTTAATGAGCTTCTCCAACGTCTTCATAACTAAAGATGCCAGCGCCACAGGCCTGAAATCATTTAATGTAGAAGGCTTATTAATCTTTGCAACAGGGACAATAGTGGAATGTTTCCATAACTTAGGGACCTTTTGTTGCTGGAGAGACAGCGTAAAAATAAAATGTTGCACAGCTGTTCAGCACAAGTTGCCAGAACATGGCCACAAATATTGTCAGGTCCTGGACTCTTACTCTTTTTAATTTGTTTTAAGTGTTTTTCCACACTTTGGACATCCAAAGCAAAAGCAGGAGGAGCTCTGGTGGTGTCCTTTAATGTATTCACCATATCAGTGAAGTCATGATTATCAAATCTTAAATAGAAAGAGTTTAACTCTGTTAGGGTTTTGCTGGGATTTGAACCCGGGTTGCTGGTGTGATAATCCAGCAAACCCCCCACTAGGCCACCAGGGGGATGACTCAAGTGCAGAGGCGTGAGGTGAAGGTAGAGTATCAAAAAACAGTTTATTTACAACATATACAATCCAATGGAAAAAAAACAAAAAGAAAATCCAAAAGCTCAGAAGATAAACACAAATAAAAATATCCAAAGGTTTCAAAGTCCAAAAACAAAAGGAAAGGCAAAATGCTGAACGCTCAGAAGATCAAAAAGTACAAAGTCCAAAGAAAGCAAAAATATCAAAAACACAAGGGCACAGGCAAGATACATGGGACAGAGGAAACTAGCACTAGACAACATAACATAAAGACTCCGTGACAAGGGAACAAACAGAGGGGTATTTATACACAAACTAATTAAGCAACAGGGCGGGGCAGGAAACAGGCAATCAAGACAAACACAGTGGCGGCCTCTAGAGGCCAAAACAAACATGGCAAGATAAACATAACAGCGGCCTCTAGAGGCCAAAACAGTCCCAGTCCTAACAGGACCCCCCCCCCTCCCCCAGGAGTGTTTCCTGACGTTCCCAGGGTGATCCGGATGGGCCGAATGGAAGTCCCTACAAAGTCCTTTATCTAAAATGTCCTGGGCGGGGACCCAACAGCGTTCCTCAGGGCCATAGCCCTCCCAGTCTACCAGATATTGAAGCCCGCCGTGCACCCAGCGGGAGTCAAGCAGGTGATGCACAGTGAACACAGTCTGACCCTGGAAGATGCGGAGGGTGGGGGATTCCTAGGGGCAGGGGCATACGTGGACGTAAGTATGGGCCGCAACAGGGAAACATGGTTGATTCTTAGCGTTTGTGGTAACTGGAGCTGGTAGGAGACAGGGTTCACCCTGCACACAACCTTGAAGGGGCCAATGTAGCGAGGAGCAAGCTTGCGGTTCTCCACCCGCAGCAGAAGGTCCTTGGTGGACAGCCAAACCCGCTGCCCAGGGCAGAAGGCGTGGGCAGGTCTTCTATGGTGGTTGGCCTGAGTCTGGTTGGTTCTGGGGGTCTGGATGAGTGTCCTCCTGACCTTGCTCCAGGTCTTGCGACACCATCTCACATATTGGTTGACCGAGGGCACCCCCGCGTCCTCCTCCTGGTCCGGGAACAGAGGTGGCTGGAACCCGAATTGGCACTGGAATGGCGACAGCTTGGTGGCCGATGACTGCAGGGTGTTGTGGGTGTACTCTGCCCATGGCAGCCAGGTGCTCCACGATGTCGGGTTATCCATAGCCAGGCCTCGCAGGGTGGTTTCCAGGTCCTGGTTGAGCCTCTCCGTCTGGCCATTGGACTGTGGGTGGAACCCAGAGGAGAGGCTGGCAGTGGCTCCGATGAGCTTGCAAAACCCGTGCCACACTCGGGAGGAGAACTGGAGCCCCCGGTCAGAGACGATATCCTGTGGGAGACCAAAGACTCGGAAGACGTGATTGAACATTAGTTTAGCTGTTTCAAGGGCAGAAGGGAGCTTGCACAGTGGTATAAAGCGGCAGGCCTTGGAGAATCTGTCAACTATGACCAAAATGACAGTGTTACCTTGTGACTTAGGGAGACCCGTGATGAAGTCGACTGCCACATGGGACCAGGGACGCTGGGGAATGGACAGAGGATGCAGGAGGCCCTGGGGATGTTGTCGTGGGTTCTTGCTTCTGGTGCACACCTCGCAGGAAAGGACGAATGACCTCACTTCCTTCTCCATGCTTGGCCACCAGAAGCGTCTTCTCAAAAAGTCCAGGGTCCTTCGAGCTCCCGGGTGGGCGGTGAGAGGGGAAGAGTGACCCGACTGGAGAACCTTGGCCCGGGCTTGATGTGGGATGTACAAGAGGCCCGGTGGCCCCGTCCCAGGACCAGGGTCCTGGCGTTGGGCTCGTCGGACGGCCTCCTCAATACCCCAGCGGACAGGGGCCACAATCTGGGATACAGGGATAATAGGCCCAACTTCGCTCTCCCTGTTGGTGGGAGCGAACAGCCTGGAAAGCGCGCCAGGTTTGGTGTTTTTGGAGCCGGGGCAGTATGATAGGGTAAAGTCGAACCGACTGAAAAACAAGGCCCACCTAGCCTGTCGTGGATTGAGTCTCTTTGCTTGCTGGAGGTACTCCAGGTTCTTGTGGTCCATCCAGACCAAAAATGGATGTTGCACTCCCTCCAGCCAGTGCCTCCACTCCTCAAGGGCCAGTTTAACTGCTAGCAGTTCTTGATCCCCCCCATCATACCGGGACTCCGCAGAACTCAGGCGGTGGGAGAAGTATGCGCAGGGGTGCAACCTTCCTTCTGAGCGTTGAGAGAGGACCGCGCTGACGCCGCTGACGCTGTCCGAGGCGTCCACCTCGACGATGAAGGGTTGCGAAGGGTCCAGGAGGACCAGAATGGGTGCCGTGCAGAAGCGGTGTTTGAGGTCTTTGAACGCATTTTCCGCCTGAGGAGACCAGACATACGGTCCACCTGTCCCTTTGGTGAGGTCCGATGTGGGCGCTGCTACAGAACTAAAGTTCCTGATAAACTTGCGGTAGAAGTTAGCAAATCCTAAGAACCGCTGAACCTCTTTGACGGACTTGGGGGTGGGCCAGTCCCGGAGGGCCAGAGTCTTGGCTGGATCCATCTGGAGTTGGCCTGTCCGTACAATAAAACCCAGAAAGGAGACCTCAGGAACATGAAATTCGCATTTCTGGGCCTTAGCGAACAGATTGTTCTGTAGCAGCCTCTGGAGAACCTGGCGGACATGGTGGTGGTGCTCCTGCACGGTCTTGGAAAAGATTAGGATGTCGTCGAGGTAAACAAAAACGTACTGGTTAATCATGTCCCTCAAGATGTCGTTGATTCGTGCCTGAAAAACAGCTGGTGCATTGGTGAGTCTGAAGGGCATCACCTGGTACTCGTAGTGCCCAGACGGGGTGTTAAAGGCAGTCTTCCACTCGTCTCCCTGTCGGATACGGATGAGGTGGTATGCGTTCCGTAAGTCCAATTTGGTGAAGACAGTGGCGCCTTGGAGCAGATCGAACGCTGTGGACATCAGCGGAAGGGGATAGCAGTTGTGTACAGTGATCTTGTTCAGACCCCTGTAATCAATACATGGCCAGAGCCCCCCATCCTTCTTGCCGACAAAGAAGAAGCTGGCACCAGCGGGTGAGGTGGAGGGTCGAATGAACCCAGAGGCCAAGGCGTCCTTGATGTACTCCTCCATGGCCTTGCGTTCTGGCTGAGAGAGGGAAAACAGTCTGCCATGAGGAGGGGTAGTCCCAGGGAGCAAGTCGATGGCACAGTCGTAGGCACAGTGCGGAGGAAGAACGGCGGCCCTGCTCTTGCTGAAAACTTCCTTGAGATCCCAGCACTCTGTGGGAACTTGAGATAACTCGGTGAGATCAGGAGGCTTGGCAGGAGACACAGGAGAGCTAGAGAGCAGACAAGAGGCATAGCAAGCCGGACCCCACTCTAGTGGCTAGTGACCCAGTCTATACGAGGGTTGTGGCGGGTAAGCCAAGGAAGACCTAGAATAACTGGGAACTCTGGTGAAGGAATCAGGTGCAGGGATATTTCTTCCTTGTGACCTTGAGACTGGAGAAGTTACTTGGGTGACTCTTCCGTCACCTAAGGCTTGGCCATCCAGGGCAGACACAGACAGTGGGACTTCAAGAGGTGCAGTCGGGACATTGATACTTTGGGCGAAGTGAACATCCATAAAGTTTCCAGCTGCCCCGGAGTCTAACAAGGCCTGACAAGAGTGGATGGACTCACCCCAAGAGATGGAGACTGGGATGTAGACTCCTTGGCCAGGGAGTTCAGGAGAGAGGGTAGGCCCCGTCACAACCCTCCCTCGGCTGGACGGGGCAGTCCTTTTCCCGAGAGCTCGGGACAAGATGCTCGGAAATGGCTTGCCACAGTAGATGCAGCACTTGTCCCTCCTTCTGCGCTCCCTCTCAGCTGCGGAGAGATGAGTACGGCCAACTTGCATGGGCTCTGGACAGTCACTGGAGGAGGTAGACGGGCTCCAGGTCGAGGCAGTGAGGCCGGGGAAGCTCAGGACTCGGCGGTGCTCTCTAATCCTGTTGTCAAGACGAGTAGAATGTGAGATCAGAGTTTCGAGGTCACTTGGGCATCCGATAGAGGCCAGGCCGTCTTTGATGGGGGTCAGACAAACCATGGTGAAAGGCTGAAACCAGGGCTGCTTCGTTCCATCCGCTGACTGCTGCGAGCGTCCGGAACGCGATGGCGTAGTCTGTGACGCTTCCTTCTTGCCAGATGGACATGAGCTTCCTGGCTGCATCTTTACTGGTGTCTGCCTGATCGAAGACACGAAGCATCTCCTCCATAAACAACTTGAAATCAGAGCACTCGGGTCCCTGTCTCTGCCAAATGGCCGTTGCCCAAGCTCGTGCCTTACCAGCTAACAAGGTTATCACAAAGGCAATCTTGCGGCGATCTGTAGTGTAGGTGGTAGGCTGAAGCTCAAAGGTGAGTTGGCACTGGGTAAGGAACTCCCGGCACTCACCATGCTTGCCGTCATACCTCTGTGGTGCAGGAAGGCTGGGTTCGCGAGGTGAAGGAGACAGCGTGGCAGGAGCCACTGGAGCAGGATCAGGAGAAGCCAGCAGAGGAGTCAGCTGTGCCAGGGTTTTCCCAATTTGCTGGGGCAGTACCTCATGGCAAGCAAGGGCCTCCCGTTGGCTCGTAAGTGTGTTCATCCATGGTAGCTCCGAAGTGTGTTAAAGAAGCCATAATTCCCTGAAGGTTAGCTGGGTAGACCGTTGAAGAGTCGGTCATGACGGAGTCTTTCTGTTAGGGTTTTGCTGGGATTCGAACCCAGGTCGCTGGTGTGATAATCCAGCAAACCCCCACTAGGCCACCAGGAGATGACTCAAGTGCAGAGGCGTGAGGTGAAGGTAGAGTATCAAAAAACAGTTTATTTACAATATATACAATCCGATGGAAAAAAACAAAAAGAAAATCCAAAAGCTCAGAAGATAAACAAAAATAAAAATATCCAAAGGTTTCAAAGTCCAAAAACAAAAGGAAAGGCAAAATGCTGAACGCTCAGAAGATCAAAAAGTACAAAGTCCAAAGAAAGCAAAAATATCAAAAACACAAGGGCACAGGCAAGATACATGGGACAGAGGAAACTAGCACTAGACAACATAACATAAAGACTCCGTGACAAGGGAACAAACAGAGGGGTATTTATACACAAACTAATTAAGCAACAGGGCGGGGCAGGAAACAGGCAATCAAGACAAACACAGTGGCGGCCTCTAGAGGCCAAAACAAACATGACAAGATAAACATAACAGCGGCCTCTAGAGGCCAAAACAGTCCCAGTCCTAACAAACTCATCAGCCAACTGCTTGTCAGAATTAAAACCAGTCAGGGT
This sequence comes from Neoarius graeffei, assembly GCF_027579695.1. Classification (NCBI taxonomy): domain Eukaryota; kingdom Metazoa; phylum Chordata; class Actinopteri; order Siluriformes; family Ariidae; genus Neoarius; species Neoarius graeffei. Next base: position 23,880,885 of record NC_083573.1, read on the forward strand.
AATGTTGGTATGACCACTATTTGTACACCCAGTCATAAGTTTCATACCATTCCAGGCTTCTTTTAAGTTATTACTGCCCAACTCAGCTTCAATTTTATCTTTTATATACATGTTTGGCCCTTCTAATTTCAGATCTAATCTCCTTATTAATTTCTTTAACCTCAATAACATTTCCCTCCTTGAAAGCGTTTTTCCGAATCAGGCCCTTAAGTGCTGACGAGGCCCAAGGTTTATTATTGGGGAAAAACTTCACAACCTTAGTTGGAATAAGTTCATCTATATTGTCCGAGGAGTCAGTGAATACCGACCAGTCAGTGCAATCAAAGCACCCCTGCAGGGCGAGAGAGGACTCCTTGTTCCAGAGCATCACCTGCCATTTGCGCTCCTTCTCCCTCCTCAGCACAGACTTGTAGACAGGATGAAGATGCACCGTATTGTGATCAGAGGATCCAAGAGCAGGACCCACTGCGGACTTATATGCTCCTTTTATGGAGTCATAACAGAGGACAATTAACGTACTGATAAAAACTATGCAGTGTGTTCTTTAAGTTACAGTGATTAAAATCTCCCAAAATTATATTGGGCGCATCGGGAGAGTTTAATTGAAGAGACTGAATCACTCTGAAGATAGTATTGGCTGCAACTTCCGCATTTGCCTTGGGTTGGATGTAAACAACAGTGACGTACTGTACACACGAGGGAATTCCCTCGGGAGATAAAAGGGTCTCAATGACACTGACAGGAGCTCTATGTCCGGCAAACACAGCTGCTCACACACAGTGAAGTTATTGCACCATCTTCGATTAATGTACAGGCACACACCCCTTCCCTGTTTTTTGTGTGTTACCTCGCTGTCTCGATCCAGCCGAATAGGAGCTCCGAAGCCAGTTAAGTCCAGGGAAGCGTCAGAATCTGAGGCGGAAAGCCATGTTTCAGTGAATGCCGAATGGCAAGCGTCCCGGTATTCCCGATGATGAGTGACATATCCATGTAGTTCATCAGTTTTATTCCTTAGTGATTGGATGTTGGCAAAAATAATAGAAGGCAGGGGTTGTTATGAAATTGTTTCCGCTGACGCACGCCGCCTTTCTTTCCCCTTTTTCTTTTTTTTAGCCACGTTCTGAAAATCATTCTATGCAATCACAGGATCATTCAGTATCTCCGGACTTATATTGGAGATCTGTGTTGAAAAGAGTGCAGGATCCACGGTCTGAAGAGTCCATTTTAGATTTAAAAGAAACTCACGTGTGTACCGAATTGTTTGTGAGTGCACATGACTCCAAGCAAGGTACACAGATAAGATCAGTAAAAACAGGCGAAATAAAATCTCCATCTCTCCACGCACCAACTCGAGTATAGTTGGACATTAAAGGGAATACTTAAAAATCAACCCATGAAAGACAAGACAATAAGCTACATACGAAACACTCAAACACAAGAGCTGCCGGTCGCCACAGGAGCAGCGCCCTCTCCCAACACCAGGAGGTTGTCATTAGCCAGGTTAATGGGAACATGGCTAACGACATTTTGTGCATTAATATAAACTGTGATTTTCCTTGAAACTGGAATAGAAAATTAATCAACATCTTCTGACCAGGCGACATGGTGGTGTAGTGGTTAGCGCTGTCGCCTCACAGCAAGAAGGTCCGGGTTCGAGCCCCGGGGCCGGCGAGGGCCTTTCTGTGTGGAGTTTGCATGTTCTCCCCGTGTCCGCGTGGGTTTCCTCCGGGTGCTCCGGTTTCCCCCACAGTCCAAAGACATGCAGGTTAGGTTAACTGGTGACTCTAAATTGACCGTAGGTGTGAATGTGAGTGCGAATAGTTGTCTGTGTCTATGTGTCAGCCCTGTGATGACCTGGCGACTTGTCCAGGGTGTACCCCGCCTTTCGCCCGTAGTCAGCTGGGATAGGCTCCAGCTTGCCTGCGACCCTGTAGAAGGATAAAGCGGCTAGAGATAATGAGATGAGATGAGATCTTCTGACCAATCAGATTTGAGAACTTTTAAATTATCACACACTTGCCTCAAATCATGTTGGTGGTGTGGCCTAAAGTGGCATTGTATGTTAGAAGTAGTTTGAATTATGATACATCTCTAATATTTTATGAAGCAATCTAAATTTATATACAAATGGTGTTACTGGACCAAATGATATCTTTTGTTGTTAGATTGTATTGATGTATGTACACAAAGCTAAACTGATCACTAAGCAATTCTTATTTGTTAGCTAATGCTTTAAGGTGTTATACAGTAGTCTTACTGCAATACGAATCTGTCTTTTCAACTTGTAGACTTTGCTGGAGGATGCAGAACGTTGCAGACGCAAGATGCAGATGGCTTCCAGCCTAATCAGTGGTCTGGCAGGTGAAAAAGAGCGCTGGACTGAACAGAGCAAGGAATTTGCTGCTCAGACGAAGAGACTCGTTGGTATGTTTTTCATGTAGCAGCATTTTACTCAGTCATCATATTTTTGGCAGGAGACTGGAAACTCAGCAAAGTGTCTGAGGTCTAATTGGAGTTGTGCTAGGATTTGTTACCAGTGATGAATTTCAAGTCCATTCAAGTTCTTCAAAAGTAATTTTTTTAAAAAAGTGTCACAGTGGTGCAGCTGGTAAGCACTGTTGCCTCACTGTAAGCAGGTTGTGGATTCAAACCTGCTGGTCAGACAAGCCCTTTCCATGCACAGTTTGCATGTTCACCTTGTGCCTGTGTGGGTTTCCTCCAGGTGCACCATGTTTCTTCTCACAGTCCAAAGACATGCAGATTAGTTCAACTGGCTACTTGGCTACTCTAAATTGCCCAAAGGTGGGAATGAGAGTGTGAATGGCTGTCTGTCTCTCTGTCAGTGCGTTTACATGCGCATCCAAATCGAGCTACTGTCAGTAATCGAGCTAAGGGTCCCAGCAGGGGTGCCAGAGAAATCCAATCCTACATGCACACAAGGAAATCGAGCTATTGTGTGAGGTACATTATGCACCGAGCCACAGGTGGCGCTACACACCCCATCGTGTTGGTACACTTCCGGTTGTCGTCATGAAGAAGAGCTATTCAAGAGTATAAACAAAGTTATCAGCAGTGTTGCCAGATACTGCTGACGTTTTCCAGCCCAAAACATGTTCAAATCCGCCAAAATGCACTTAAAACCACCCAATCTGGCAACACTGGCAGTTCCGTGTTCACAAGTTCTGTGCTCAAGCTGTTAGGCTTGCTCTAACAGACTGTATGGCTACAAACTGTCCTGCGCAGACCACTGTTTTGTAAGACAACTTATTTTGCACAATTGTATATTTTTCTAAAGTCCATTTTTTGCTTACAAAAAAATTTTTTTTTTGCTTACAATTTAACTTATGTCTTAATAAACACAAAAAGTTCAATTGTTTTGTTTTTATTGACATTCTTCAGATGTTGGACATATATATCGGGTGGGCAGAAAAAAGTGATACCCCTGTTTAATCAAGAATAACTCAAAAACTAGGCTATGCATACAAACTAAATTTGGTACATGTCATGAGCAGCTAGTTTTAGTCAAGTGGTGAAATTTTCAGCCAAAAATATTCATTAACGCAGGAATAATGAGGAAATACAAAATTCAGGTAAAAAAATGCAATGCCAGACGTTCTTATTGTGTCATCCAGTGCATCTACCAGTGCGTCTGCTGCCTGATGACGTAACGTCTGCGCGTGGCAGTCCCTATAACCTAAACATTCTGAACAGCCTGGTTTTGGAGCATTTGATTTTGTAAAGCCCTTGAGAGAAGTCATGGTTTTGAGTGAAGAAGATAAAGCTGTTGTTAAGGCCTGTGTGGAAGAGAAAGGCTGGGGTGCTAAGCGGCTAATAAAGGAGTTCCCTAGGAAACAGTGGAGCATTGCTACTCTTAACAGGTGGATTAAAAGAATTAAAGAAACTGGTTCCACAGATAGGAAGCCAGGCAGTGGATGACCTCGAACAGCTACAACTGATGATAAGAAGGCCCGAGTTGAGGAGCTCATCGCATCCCAGGAGGACCAGCCAAGGTCACATAAATCTCAAAGACAAATTGCACATGATTTGAACATCAGTCGTACTTCTGTTAGAACCATTACCAAGGAACTTAATTTGAAACCATTCAAGAGAATCAGGGTTTCAAGACGTGATACTAACGTGAAACAGAAGCGAAAGACTTGCAGCCGGAATTTAAACGACAGGTATTCAGCCAAGGATGTAAGACGGATGGTGTTTACGGATGAAAAGGATTTTACGTACGAAGTTGCACGCAATAGACAGAACGATAGGGTTTATGGAAGAAAGAAGAATGACATTCCTCCCACAAGACTCTACCATGAAACTTCAAGGTTTACCAAGAAAGTCATGGTGTCGGCTGGTGTGTCTTGGAATGGAAGAACTAACATCCACTTTATCGATACGAACAAAGTGAAGGTGAACTCTCAATCTTACATGCAGCTGTTGGAAAACGGACTTCTGCCGGATTGCAGACAACTCTATCCAGACGACACGTACATTTTTCAGCAGGATGGGGCCACCTCGCATACAAGCCGCGTTACCCAGGAATACCTAGAACAGAACACTCCAATGTTCATAAAAAAGGATGAGTGGCCCCCACAGTCACCTGACTTGAATCCAATGGACTACAGTGTTTGGGATTCGTTATCCGAAAAAGTTTATGCCGGAAGGACGGAAAAGTTCACAGAACAGGAACTGAAGGACAAGATAATAGAAAAGTGGGATGAAATATCAGTTGCTGAAATTCGAAAGTCCATATCTTCCTGGAAAAAGAGACTTCGATTGGTTGATTCCGAGGATGGAGGCCATATCGACCATCTTCTCGATTAAAGCCGTGGTAAGTAAATAATAAGTCAACGTCTGGCATTGCATTTTTTTACCTGAATTTTGTATTTCTTCATTATTCCTGTGTTAATGAATATTTTTGGCTGAAAATTTCACTACTTGACTAAAACTAGCTGCTCATGACATGTACCAAATTTAGTTTGTATGCATAGTCTAGTTTTTGAGTTTAACAGTAGTTTTGATTAAACAGGGGTATCACTTTTTTCTGCCCACCCGATATACAGTGTATATATATATATATATATATATATATATATATATATATATATATATATATACACACACACACACACAAATACATCACAGATGTATTTGGTGATACAGTAAGTGAGCTAAATTTTAACAGTGCAAACAATGCCACAAAAAGAAAAGATTCATGCCGTTGTCATGATTCGTTGTCATGCCGACCAAGGCTGTTGTGTTTCCCGCTTGTGGTCTCATCACTCGTCACTTCCAGAAGGGGCAGTGCTGAAGTAAGTAGCTCGACTACGTAGCTCGATAGGGTATACATGCACTAAGTAGCTCGGCTAAAATCACATAATCTAGGTCGTGTAGCTCGATTACGAGAAATCAAGTTCGGTTCGATTTCAGCCTAGCTAAGGTGTTTCCATGGCATTTAGAACTATCGATATACATATGTTCGATAAAATTCGATTTTCTCTATGTGCATGAGTGTTAGCCCTGCAATAGATTGGCGACTTGTACTCCCTGGTGGACAGGATGGATGGATGGATACATGAGGCCCAATATGAGTAACCTTCGTTTTGAAGAGTGCCAATAATTTCTGAATTGACTGTATTGTGTTTTTACAGTAAAGCAAATCATGAGCAAACAGGATATTCAGATACTGTATATAATTCCATTGTAATTAATCTAATTGTACCAAATAAGTATCAGCTAAGTTAAATTTTCAAAACTGATAAATTCAACATAGTTCCTGTTTTGTGTGTGTTTTTTTCTCTTCTAACTCAGATTTTTGTGTGTATCTTGTTTTCATCAGGAGATGTTTTGTTGGCCACAGCCTTCCTCTCCTACTCTGGCCCATTTAATCAGGAGTTTCGCAACCTCCTACTGGATGAGTGGCAAAGGGAGATGAAGACACGGCACATTCCCTTTGGCACTAACCTGAACCTTACCCAGATGCTGATTGATGCACCAACCATCAGCGAGTGGAACCTGCAGGGCCTCCCTAACGATGATCTGTCCATCCAGAATGGCATAATCGTGGCTAAAGCAGCACGATTTCCACTGCTTATCGACCCACAGACGCAGGGGAAGACCTGGATCAAGAATAAAGAGTCCAAGAATGAACTTCAGGTAAGGAAAAGGACAATGCATCTCAAGGTAACTCTTTAGGCATATTTTAACCCGTTGTATGAAATAAACTTAAAAGTTAACCTGACCTTTTAAATGGAATTCCTGCCATATTTAAGTTTCACAAAGACTTTCTTCACAGGCTATGATTTTCTTCATACTCACTGGGTAAATGACAGCCTGAAATTTTCAAGTGTGTTCATGGCATAACTGATTTAAACCTAGAGACATCCACAATACTCCATAAAAAGTAAAGCTTACAGAGAGGTGAAAATGACCAAATGCCTACTAAACAGTGCTGGAGCGCTTCCTATCAATGTGTGCTAAATCTTCCAGTAATGCAGCTCAGCCACTGCAGAGCATCACCATACCACAGACACCCAAAAACTTTTCCGACATTTATGGAGCTCTCATAAGATATTTGCGTTTTTTCAACAGAACTGAGTACCACAGTTCTTGCTCCTGTGAACAAATTTATGCATAAATTTGTAAATAGCTTGACTATCAATTAATGTAAGTTACTGGGATGATGCAGACTATTCCTGTTAATGGACAGCTGTTCCATTTGCTGAAACATCTTACGTGTCACATCTTATACTTGTGCAGTGGTCATGTGGGATAATTCACCAACATCCTCATGTGACAAACTAAAGCTAGCCATAACTTACTAAAGCTAATTAGAGTCCTCCAGTCCATTACTTTATGGCACATGACATAGCCAAAGCCATTCCCTTTGTACATTTGTTGCAATAGTGGTTTGAGGGTATTTATTCTGATATACCAAAACAAAATGTAATATTAACAAATTTGAATGCACGTTAAATAATATACATTCACTGGCCACATTAATAGGAACTTGTTCTTGATTCTAAGATTCCTGTTCTTAACCAAGAACAGGAATCTTAGAATCAAGAGCAAATTCCTATTAAAGTGGCCAGTGAGTGGAACCCAATGTGGTCTTTGGTTGCATGCTGAGGTGCTTTTCTGCTCAGCATGGTTGTTAAGATTTGCTATGAGTTGCTATATCCTTCTTGGCAGCTCAAACCAATCTGGCCATTTTCCTCTGACCTCTCTGATCAACAAGGCATTTCCACCCGCAGAACTGTCGCTTAGTCAATGATTTTGTTTTTCGCACCATTCTGTGTGAACTCTAGACTGTTGCTTGTGAAAACCCCAAGAGATCAGCAATTTCTGAAATACTCAAAGCAGTCCATCTGGCACCAACACCATGTCACAGTGAAAGTCACAGAGATCACAATTTTTCCCATTCTGATGTTTGAAGTGAACATTAACTGAAGCTCTTTATTTGTATCTGCATAATTTTATACATTGTGCTACCGTCAAGGGAATGGCTGATTAGAGAACTGCATAAAACACAAAAAAGGGGAGGGTGTATGGGTGTACCTACTGAGGAGTGGAATTGAAGAGAACATAATATAGCTTGATATACATGCCTTTGTGTTTAAAATGAAATCTACTCAAATGAAAGACATCCAGTGTTTCGGATTCCTAGCTATAAGACAAAGTTAAAGGTTTTCAAGACTTTTTTTTTCCCCCTCTAAACCTCATTCATCATTTTTAAGGGTCTCTTGCATTCCCAAAGATCCATATACGCAGAGCCATGGCCTCACTTTCGTTTATAAATGCCTTGAGACCTCAAGAATGGCACAGGAATAGTTTTAAGCATTGACGATAAATCTAATAGAGTAATTTTTACGATTAAAGTGATTTATATAGGTAGCGGTCTGAGTGAATGACCTTGACGTCTGTAACGTCACAGCAGGAAGTCTATCGGTCTCATCGCCATTTCCGCTATTCTAAAAAACAGACCTGACTGCAACTCTGATCTTGCCTGGCAAGCCAGACTAAATGTGAATATTTAGTCTGGTCTCGGTCGTAGACATTTCCAAAGGGTGTGGGTAGGAACAACCCGTTGTCTTTCAAACTGTCTCTGTGCGTATAGGCCAACGCTCTGACCAATCAGCGCAACAGTGACTGTGACGTAGTCAGAGCGACAGAAAGCAGTGGGGGAGGCCTTGAAATAAATAATTTTTCAAAATGCGTATTAATTAATAAACAGGTTCTAGATATTAAGAAGTTTGGAGATAATGACCAGAAGTTTGGAGTCTGTACCACATTACTTAACATACACTTGGTTTTTTTAAAGTGTTTTTCAAGGGTTTGCTTAAACTGTTTTTGAGAGTTTTTATTTTTATTTAGTGGTGTTTGGTGAAATAATTTCCCTTAAATTTAAAATAACGGGAAAATAAGAAACAATCAAAAAGTAGTGTTTCAAAGCTGTTTATTAATTCTTCGTACTGCACAAACTAGCCCCATCCTTTTGGCTACGAGCGGAGCCAGCTGGTAGATCAGACTTTTGCCATAGCCGGTCGGCAAAACAGCGAAAACGTCCTTCTTGAAAAGGAATGAGCGGAGAGCCTCTTCCTGCTCATGTTTCAACGAAAACTCCAAGTCTATTTCTTCTAAAACTGATTCCAAAGCGGAGTCAAACTAGCACTGTTCAATAGCCGTAGCCATCTTTCCTGTTGTGCTTTCTCCAGCGTCGCGCAGCCTTGTCGTCACTCCTGCAAAAGCCCGCCCAAAGGATCCAAACAAAAACCTTGCGTTGTGATTGGCGGGCACGATTTGATGCCCAGGGTGTTTTGTTAATATGGTGCGAGGCTAGACCCACTCGTAGGCAAAAATATTTTTGGCCGCTAGGCGGGTGGGTCTAGTTTACTAGGCTAACTCTGATCCTCCATTTTGAGCTAATTTATCGCCATGCCATGTAGATGTGTTGCTGAACAACACAACTGAAACAACTGAAAGTCAGATTGTTTCAAAACAATCGGCCACAAGATCGGCCTTCAAGAAGCAAGAACACAGACTGGCTGGCTGGCTCAGTGGGGCAGCTCAAATGTCAACTTTGCAGTCGATTTTAGCTCTCAAAAATATATATTTTTAATTCCCATTCATGCAGCATACAAGAGTCAAGGATGGAGATACTATGCACTCAGAAATTTATTTAAAAATAAAGGTTCTGCTTTAAGCCGTGTGTGTGTTGTCACAGATCACGTCACTGAATCACAAGTACTTCAGGAATCACCTGGAGGACAGCCTGTCTCTGGGACGCCCCCTGCTGATAGAGGACGTGGGCGAAGAGCTTGACCCTGCTCTGGACAATGTTCTGGAAAAGAACTTCATTAAGTCAGGCACTACATACAAGGTATTACATGAGTATACATAGTGTATAACCCTACAGTTCATTTATTCAGTTAAAATAGACAAGTATGATCACTGTTCAATAGCCTTTGTCCGTTATTGAAACAATTTAGAAAAACAGATGTCTGAGACTAACCAAATGTAAAAATCTTCCAGCCTCATACCCTAACATTTAACAGTGTAGCTTTTCCTGGTTTCCTTCATAAAACACAATTTTGTTACACCACATTCTAGGAGGAGATTGCAGTAACAGGGCTTTTATAACAAACATTATAACATATTGTAATAACAAATGTGGCTCCATCTAATATGCAATTTTGCATAGCTGTCCTGAACTGATAAGTATAACTGGGTATAGTCAGCACAGAAGTGAAACCAAAATTCTTTTCATGTCCTAGTGGATGGATTGGATCAGAGAACAAAAGATGGCCTAAAAGAGAACTTGGTGGGATGCCACATTACATCAACAATGTTGTAAGAGCATTGAGAGTTTATGTAATGCACTTTAAATTATTATTATTATTATTATTATTATTATTATTATAAACAAATCTATGATGGACAGGATTTGTCATCAGGGTCAATCCTGATGAAGGAATATTTAAATAAAGAGATGTAATGCTGTATATTCAAAGATATATGCACTGGGGTGGACAAATCAGTAACTCGTGGACTCAGGACCAGCAGTCATCTACGTATCCTGCTAGCACAATTTAAAGTCACCTTGTCATTAAACTTATTTAGAGGATATAAAGTCGCCAACCAGACTTGAAAAGTATATTTTACGTGCAATCTTTAAATCCTTGCTCATTTTCCTTAGTTTGTATTAATGCACTTAGTAGTGAACTAGCTATATTGTAACTATACATTGTTACAATAATTTCAGTGCCACTTTTTAGCCTTGTTTCTGAGCAACAATAATATATGACTGGGCATCACATTGGAGCTTTTACTTGCACTGTGGGTTTCGCTAATAGACTTATGACTTGCCAGTTTGAGCCGATACCCATCCCCGTAGCTGGTATGCATCATCTTGTTTCAATACATTTTATTTCCTAATGCGGAGCATTCTATCCACGTGTTGGTCTATTTCCAAACCACTCAGCAGCCAGTCCAGAAAAGTCACGTGAGGTCGTGACTGCGGACCCAAAGCAAACATGGCGGATCGCTCAGATTGAACGAAGACTCCTAAATCGAGACCAAAAAAAACCCCAGACGATTTTAAGGAAGTATCTGACATTGTCAAAGGCAAAATGCACCAAAAAAGATAGGGAAAAAACATGGCAGACAAGCCGAGTAAATATTGCTGGCCAGCTTTGCTGATGGAGGGCCGAAAAGACAAAAACCAATGCGGTATCTGATGCCATCTTTGCCAAGATGCTGCTGTACAGGTGAGTGACAAGAGTTTGCACTTTGAGAAACATCATGAAAACTTGAACTTAAGGAAGGAAGAATAAATATACAAAAGAGAATGATGCACTGTATAAGAGAAAAACTGAAATAATCTCAGTTTAAATAATTATAATAGTAAAAGTAAAATAAAAAAAATCAGAGACTGGACTGGAAAGGGAAAAAATAACAGTGAAGAGGCGCAGTATAAAGATATGTAAGGAATGCGGGTAAAGTGGAGAAAATAAGAAGAGGTAATGAAAGGGGGGAAAGTCAGGAGATACTTGGGGCAAATTTGATCAGATATGATTCTCGTAGTCGGCGTGACGTCACGAACACATGACAACAGGCGCCATATTTGACTAGGTGAAAACATGTTTTACCCAACTTTGTTAGTGTTCAGTGTTTTAGTAAGATTTTAGTAAGATTTTGTTAGTTTTAGCTTAATATACTCGTAGAATGTCCTACCAGTATCAAGATAGTTTAGCTGCTGAGGATCTAGCTCGTTATAAATTGAAAATCAGTGTTGTTGGACTGGAGTTATGTCCGTACAAGCAAGGGTGGGACAGGTGTCAAAACAATGGTGACTTATGGGTTTTTGCAGACAGATTTATATTATGAAGCGTCAGCAAGTTTTCAGAATGTTTATTGTGGCAAATTCACCTATTACTGCTCATTTGTCGGCAATTAACTCATACAATAACAGACCTGTTACTATCACTAAAAACTCATGTCTATTATAAATTCTTTTCTTCACTTACCATTGATGAAATGACGACCACATACATATGTATAGTTAGATTTGGGTTCCCATAACTTTCCATAGTTAACAGATCCATCAACTCTCACTTCACACCTGTTTACAGCCCTCAACCATTTTTCTCTCCTTTTACCCGATAATGGTATCATATGAAACTTTAAACCTTCATTTTTTATTGAATTGGCTGTACAGCCTGCTACACAACACCCTTTAGGCATGCTAATAGCATAAAAAAAACTCTCAAATTTGAACTAAATTGCTACAATACACAAACAGGCTTCTCCCTCCCTTTCACCTAAACCAATATGGCGGCTGGGTTGTCATGGAAGTCACATGACCAGTGACCCGGATGTCCGACTTCGAGAATGGTTTAACATACAAACGCGCGTTTGTATGTTAAACCATTCTTGAAGTCGGACATCCGGGTCACTGGTCAAGGGAGGGAGAAGCCTGTTTGTGCACTGTAAAAAAAGAATAGTCGAGAATACTTGAAATTTCAAGGCAACAGTCTGCATTAAGAATTTTATGTTTTGCCAACGATGTATGCCCATGATAATCCAAACTATGATAACACTGTTATCTTTATTAAGAATTCTTAATTAAGTCAATTTTCAATTCCTCATTCTGCCAACATAGATTTCTCTTTTTGCTGAACAGTGGCATTCACAGTAGTACAAAAAGGCAATTGAGGTTCTCACAATTTTTGGGGGGGCTTTTTTTTACCTTTATTTGGATAGGACAGTGTAGAGACAGGAAATGAGCGGGAGAGGGATCGGGAAATGACCTCAGGTTGGAATCGAACCCGGGTCCCCAGACTTATGGTATGGCGCCTTATCCACCTGAGCCACAACAACATGATCTTCAACTGGAGAGAGAACCACATTGCCCAGCCCTTGCATTTGGGAGAGGAAACCCCGTGTCTTGGTCATTAAGAGCATGTGCTGAATAAACACCTGTGACAATTATGTATTTTCAATTCAGATTATTCACTATTGCATATTTACACATCATTGAGGTGCACCCTATCAGTTTGATGTGGATTTTTCTGTTCGTTAATAATTATTCATATTTTCTTGTTCATTCAATTGTGAATATGGAATTACTTGAACAAAGCATAATTCTATTTTTTAGAATTATCCACATCAAGAAAAATCCACATCAAACTGATAGGGTGCACCTCAGTGATGTGTAAATATACAATAGTGAATAATCTGAATTGAAAATACATAATTGTCACAGGTGTTTATTCAGCGCATGCTCTGAATGACCAAGACATGTGGTTTCCTCTCCCAAATGCAAGGGCTGGGCAATGTGGTTCTCTCTCCAGTTGAAGTTCATGTTGTCGTGGCTCAGGTGGATAAGGCGCCATACCATAAATCCGGGGGCCTGGGTTTGATTCCGACCTGAGGTCATTTCCTTATCTCTCTCTCCTGCTCATTTCCTGTCTCTACACTGTCCTATCCAAATAAAGGTGAAAAAAGCCCCCCCAAAAATTGTGATAACCTCAATTGCCTTTTTGTACTACTGTGAATGCCACTGTTCAGCAAAAAGAGAAATCTATGTTGGCAGAATGAGGAATTGAAAATTGACTTAATTAAGAATTCTTAATAAAGATAACAGTGTTATCATAGTTTGGATTATCATGGGCACATCGTTGGCAAAACATAAAATTATTAATGCAGACTGTTGCCTTGAAATTTCAAGTATTCTCAACTATTCTTTTTTACAGTGTGTATTGTAGCAATTTAGTTCAAATTTGAGTTTTTTATGCTATTAGCATGCCTAAAGGGTGTTGTGTAGCAGGCTGTACAGCCAATTCAATAAAAAATGAAGGTTTAAAGTTTCATATGATGCCATTATTGGGTAAAAGGAGAGAAAAATGGTTGAGGGCTGTAAACAGGTGTGAAGTGAGAGCTGATGGATCTGTTAACTATGGAAAGTTATGGGAACCCAAATCTAACTATACATATGTATGTGGTCGTCATTTCATCAATGGTAAGATGGCGGCCAGGTGGCAAAACTCGTCTCTACAGCAGGGAATAGGTTATGAGCTCTCCAGATTTTATAGAGAGCTCAGTGTGTTTTTCAGCTCATTCTCCTTCACAGGCATGAGGCAGCGGGCAATACCGTGTGTGATTCAAGTACCTAGGGTTTATTCTAGCTTCACAAAGTACTATTCATCTTTTTAATACATTGACCTGTGTCACTTTAAACAATACTGCTAGCTTGGTCTGTCTGTCCTGGTTAGTTATACAAAATACACATAAAGCCAACCACTGAATGTTTAAACTACTGCTCACAAAAAGGCAAGCAATAGGACAGATTAAAAGCATAAGCAGGAATTTTACTTCCCTTTTCTGCATATCTGGCCTGTGACTGCTTAACATTAGCCTGATTACCACCTCCCTTGCTATTGTTATTAACAATAACAATCCTTGTTATCATTTATATAATGTGCAATCAAAGACAAACGTGTGACCATTTAAACAGCTGTGCCATGTGGGATCACTTGTACTACTATTTCTTTTTGAAATCTAAGAAGCTGGCTAGAAGTAAAATGGTCATGATCAAGGAATTTTTGTCCAAAAGTAGATAAAGAGAACCCAGTTAAACAAATGAGACAAAAATATTATACTTGGTCATTTATTTATTGAAGGAAATGATCCAATATTACATATCTGTGAGTGGCAAAAGTATGTGAACCTTTGCTTTCAGTGTCTGGTGTGACCCCCTTGTGCAGCAATAACTGCAACTAAACGTTTCCAGTAACTGTTGATCAGTCCTGCACACTGGCTTGGAGGAATTTTAGCCCATTCCTCCATACAGAACAGCTTCAGCTCTGGGATGTTGGTGATTTTCCTCACATGAACTGCTTGCTTCAGGTCGTTCCACAACATTTCGATTGGATTAAGGTCAGGACTTTGACTTGGCCATTCCAAAACATTTACCTTATTCTTCTTTAAGCATTCTTTGGTAGAATGACGTGTGCTTAGGGTCGTTGTCTTGCTGCATGACCCACCTTCTCTTGAGATTCAGTTCATGGACAGATCTGACATTTTTCCTTTAGAATTCACTGGTATAATTCAGAATTCATTGTTCCATCAATGATGGCAAGCTGTCCTGGCCCAGATGCAGCAAAACAGGCCCAAACTACCACCACCATGTTTCACAGATGGGATAAGGTTCTTTTACTGGAATGCAGTGTTTTCCTTTCTCCAAACATAATGCTTCTTATTTAAACCAAAATGTTCTATTTTAGTCTCATCTGTCCACAAAACATTTTTCCAATAGCCTTCTGGCTTGTCCACATGATCTTTAGCAAACTGCAGACAAGCAGCAATGTTCTTTTTGGAGAGCAGTGGCTTTCTCCTTGCAACCCTGCCATGCACACCATTGTTGTTCAGTGTTCTTCTGATGGCGGACTCATGAACATTAACATTAGCCAATGTGAGAGAGGCCTTCAGTTGCTTAGAAGTTACCCTGAGGTCTTTTGTGACCTCGCTGACTATTACATGCCTTGCTCTTGGAGTGATCTTTGTTGGTTGACCACTCCTGGGGAGGGTAACAATGGTCTTGAATTTCCTCCATTTGTACACAATCTCTCTGACTGTGGATTGGTGGAGTCCAAACTCTGTAGAGATGATTTTGTAACATTTTCCAGCCTGATGAGCATCAACAACACTTTTTCTGAGGTCCTCAGAAATCTCCTTTGTTCGTGCCATGATACACTTCCACAAACGTGTTGTGAAGATCAGACTTTCATCGATCCCTGTTCTTTAAATAAAACGGTGCCCACTCACATCTGATTGTCATCCCATTGATTGAAAACACCTGACTCTAATTTCACCTTCAAATTAACTGCTAATCCTAGAGGTTCACATACTTTTCGCACTCACTGATATGTAATATTGGATCATTTTCCTCAATAAGTAAATGACGAAGTATAATAATTCTCTCATTTATTTAACTGGGTTCTCTTTATCTACTTTTAGGACTTGTGTGAAAATCTGATGATGTTTTCGTTCATATTTATGCAGAAATATAGAAAATTCTAAAGGGTTCACACACTTTCAAGCACCACTGTATATGTATACCAAAAAAGATTTTTTTTTAAATTGATACAATTCTGCCTCTTTATGAATATTTTTAATGCAGTTGTGCATGGGTAATGAGTTTCTACTGCTTTGTTTTAAAAGGTAAAAGTCGGCGATAAAGAGGTGGACGTGATGAAGGGGTTCCAACTTTATGTGACCACCAAGTTACCCAATCCAGCATACACTCCAGAGATCAGTGCACGCACAGCAATCATTGACTTCACAGTCACTCTGCGAGGTCTGGAGGAGCAGCTGCTTGGCCGCGTCATCCTCACAGAGAAGCAGGTAAAGTTAGTTCACTAATACACATGTTATATCTGGCATCTTTGTATTTTCAGATGTATGTTGGGTCTCGAGAAACAAAACCTTTTCAGGAGAGGACAAGTATAGAAATTGTACAGTTTACAGTACTGTATTGTACTGAACTATCTTTATAGGTTTAAATAGAAAAAATATATGTCTGCCCTGAGGCATTTTCTATGTCGCACACCTAATTGACTGTTGCAGAGTGCTGACATTGGAGACTCCTTCAGTCTGTGAATATTTATAAATCATGGAAGCTATATTTCACTGAAAATATTACAAAGACAACATATGTTGAAAATGAGAAATGCTATTTTTTTTTAACTTAATGCCAGCAATACGCTTCAAAAAAGTTGGAGCGGGGCAATGAAGGACTGGAAAAGTTGTGTAATGCAAAAAAAATTAAAATGAATGAAAATATAAAAATTTGGTTATTTGGCAGCAGGTCAATAACACAAATATAAAAAGAGTATCCAGAGAGTCTGAGTCTCTCAGGAGTAAAGATGGGGAGGGGTTCACCACTCTGTGAAAGACTGCATGATCAAATAGTGCAACAATTTAAGAATAATGTTCCTCAATGTAAAATGGAAAGGATTTAGATAGCCCATCATCTATGGTACATGATATCATTAAATGATTCAGAGAATCTGGAGAAATCTGTGTATACAAGGGACAAGGCTGAAAACCAACGTTAATCTTTGAGCCCTCAGATGGCACTACGTTAAAAACAGACATGATTCCGTTATGGAAATTGCTGCACAGGCTCAGGAACACTTCTGAAAACCATTGTCTGTGAACACAGTTCATCACTGCATCTACAAATACAAGTTAAAACCATATATAAACAATGTCCAGAATCATCGCCTCCTCCCCTGGGCCTGAACTCCTTTATGAGGGAATGAGGTAAAGTGGGAAACTGTCCAGTGGTCTGACGAATCAAAATTTGAAATTTGTTTTGGAAATCATGGATGCTGCGTCCTCCAGGCTAAACAGGAGAAGGACTATCCGCCTTGTTATTAGCACACAGTACAAAAGCCAGCATCTGTGATGGTATCGGGGTGCATTAGTGCACATGGCATGGGTAGCTTGCATGTCTGTGAAGGCACCATTAATGCTGAACAAGATATACAGGTTTTGGAGCAACATGCTGCCATCCAGACGACGTCTTTTTCAGGAAAGGTCTTGCAAGACAATACCAAACTGTATTCTGCATGTGCTATAACTGCATGGCTCTGTAGTAAAAGAGTCTGGGTGCTAAACTGGCCTGTCTGCAGTCCAGATCTGTCTCCCATTGAAAACATTTGGTGCATTATGAAACGCAAAATATGACGAAGGAGACCCTGAACTGCTGAGCAGCTGAAATCCTATATCAGGCTAGAGTGGAAGCACATTTCACTTTCAGAACAACAGCAGTTGGTCACCTCATTTCTCAAACGTTTACAGTGTTGTTAAAAGAAGAGGTGATGCAGCACAGTGGTAATTATGCCCCTTTCTCAATGGTTTTGAAACTTTTTGCTGGCATCAAATGCAAAATGGCCATATATTTTTTTCAAAAAACAATAGATAGATAGAATAAAATACCTTTACCGTCACTGCACAAATGTAAGAAAGAAAGAAAGCACAACTTCATTCATCACACACTTGTGAAATTCCTCTCTGCATTTAACCCATTTGAAGTAGTGAACACACACATGCACATACACATACCCAGAGCAGTGGGCAGGCATGCTAACAGCACCTGGGGAGCAGTTGGGAGTTAGGTGCCTTGCTCAAGGTCACCCCAGCCCAAGGCCGTTCCCATATTAATCTAACTGCATGTCTTTGGACTGTGGGGGAAACTGGAGCACTCAGAGGAAACCCACACAGACATGGGGAGAACATGCAAACTCCACACAGAAAGGCCCCCGCCAGCCGCTGGGCTCAAACCCAGAACCTTCTTGCTGTGAGGCGACCGTGCTAACCACTTACACCACCGTGCCGCCCGAAATTTAGAAATTTCTCAGTTTCAACATTTGATATGTTGTCATTGTACTATTTTCAGTGAAATATAGGGCTTCCATGATTTGCAAATCACATTGTTTTTATTTACGGTTTACACATTGTCCCAACTTTTTTTGAAATAGGGTTGTAAGCTGAGATTAGCATTTATGCCTTTACTTACTGCTTGTTTCACATTATAGTGGACAAAATCCAACCACGTAATGCTTACTAGTTTGAGCTGAGTGGGGACAGGCATAGAACTAAAACATAACTATTATATACAGTGGGGCAAAAAAGTATTTAGTCAGCCACCAATTGTGCAAGTTCTCCCACTTAAAAAGATGAGAGAGGCCTGTAATTTTCATCATAGGTACACTTCAACTATGAGAGACAGAATGGGGGGAAAGAATCCAGGAAATCACATTGTAGGATTTTTAATGAATTAATTGGTAAATTCCTCGGTAAAATAAGTATTTGGTCACCTACAAACAAGCAAGATTTCTGGCTCTCACAGACCTGTAACTTCTTTAAGAGGCTCCTCTGTCCTCCACTCATTACCTGTATTAATGGCACCTGTTTGAACTCGTTATCAGTACAGTATAAAAGACACCTGTCCTCAACCTCAAACAGTCACACTCCAAACTCCACTATGGCCAAGACCAAAGAGCTGTCAAAGGACACCAGAAACAAAATTGTAGACCTGCACCAGGCTGGGAAGACTGAATCTGCAATAGGTAAGCAGCTTGGTGTGAAGAAATCAACTGTGGGAGCAATTATTAGAAAACAGAAGACATACAAGACCACTGATAATCTCCCTCGATCTGGGGCTCCACGCAAGATCTCACCCCGTGGGGTCAAAATGATCACAAGAACGGTGAGCAAAAATCCCAGAACCACACGGGGGGACCTAGCGAATGACCTGCAGAGAGCTGGGACCAAAGTAACAAAGGCTACCATCAGTAACACACTACGCCGCCAGGGACTCAAATCCTGCAGTGCCAGACATGATGTACTTAAGCCAGTACATGTCCAGGCCCATCTGAAGTTTGCTAGAGAGCATTTGGATGATCCAGAAGAGGATTGGGAGACTGTCATATGGTCAGATGAAACCAAAATAGAACTTTTTGGTAAAAACTCAACTTGTCATGTTTGGAAGAGAAAGAATGCTGAGTTGCATCCAAAGAACACCATACCTTCTGTGAAGCATGGAGGTGGAAACATCATGCTTTGGGGCTGTTTTTCTGCAAAGGGACCAGGACGACTGATCCGTGTAAAGGAAAGAATGAATGGGGCCATGTATCGTGAGATTTTGAGTGAAAACCTCCTTCCATCAGCAAGGGCATTGAAGATGAAATGTGGCTGGGTCTTTCAGCATGACAATGATCCCAAACACACCACCCGGGCAACGAAGGAGTGACTTTGTAAGAAGCATTTCAAGGTCCTGGAGTGGCCTAGCCAGTCTCCAGATCTCAACCCCATAGAAAATCTTTGGAGGGAGTTGAAAGTCCATGTTGCCCAGCGACAGCCCCAAAACATCACTGCTCTAGAGGAGATCTGCATGGAGGAATGGGCCAAACTACCAGCAACAGTGTGTGAAAACCTTGTGAAGACTTACAGAAAACATTTGACCTCTGTCATTGCCAACAAAGGGTATATAACAAAGTATTGAGATGAACTTTTGTTATTGACCAAATACTTATTTTCCACCATAATTTGCAAATAAATTCTTTAAAAATCAGACAATGTGATTTTCTGGATTTTTTTTCTCATTTTGTCTCTCATAGTTGAGGTATACCTATGATGAAAATTACAGGCCTCTCTCATCTTTTTAAGTGGGAGAACTTGCACAATTGGTGACTGACTAAATACTTTTTTGCCCCACTGTAAACAAAAACACATGGAGAAAGAAAAACAAATGCAAAGTTCTCCCTGTCACCTATTTGTAAAGCCTGGTGCACACGAGCGATTTTCCGTTGCTTGCTCACGCAACTTTTTGACACAAGCGAAAAATCGCTTCGTGTGCAGATATTTGCAACGGCAATTTTTTTTTATTCTTATTATTTTTGTTGTTGTTGCTTGCAACAGATCACAGGTATCAAACATGCTTGATATTCTGTGACAAAAAAATTGCCAGTTGCTGGCTTGTTGCAGAGATTTCGCCGCATGTGCATGTCTTTGCAATAACGAAGCGATCACCTCCAAAGGCTAAGCCAGTCCCCGCCCATGAAGTAGTCATGTGATTTCCAAGTGACTTGCATCCCCTCCCCAAATCACCCACTGGTCGCAGATAACGTGCACACGAGAGGGGAAACTTGCGTCCAAAAATCGCAATACGCTTGCGACGGAAAAGTGCCCATGTGCACCAGGCTTTAGTGACCCACATTAGACCCACAGTCATGCAAACACATAGAAGTTAAAATGAAAAAATCAGCAATATGCGAATGCATATAGTGCTTTATTGTAAGTGGAGTTCTAATGTTTTATACTTTTAAACACTGAATCAGAGCATCAGTAAAAATGTCGACTATCAGTTTTAGTATTCAGCTTTGAAACATATTTTGGAAAACCTTTTATT
The DNA here is from genome assembly GCF_027579695.1 of Neoarius graeffei. Classification (NCBI taxonomy): domain Eukaryota; kingdom Metazoa; phylum Chordata; class Actinopteri; order Siluriformes; family Ariidae; genus Neoarius; species Neoarius graeffei. The sequence continues at coordinate 23,901,364 of NC_083573.1, forward strand.
CCACTTCATTTGCTTTTCAATTTGGAAGAGAATTGAAGTGCCTTTCAAGGCATGTTCCATCTAAATTTCTGTTCTGTAAGATCTTTCAACTTTGGGAGAGGAGTATTTGAGCTTTTGCAGTAAGATCATTAGCATCCATGAAAAGTGTTAGCATTTAAGCATTTTGGGTAGAGGTTAAACCCTTAACCATTGGGAAATATCTTTAGGCAAGGGTTGGATCTGTAGCTTTTGGGAAGGAACCTTTAGAATTTGTGCAAAATATGTTAACCAATGTCATTGTATTTATGCTCAAGGAGCTGGAGAAGGAGCGCACAGACCTTTTGGAGGATGTAACGGCCAACAAGCGCAAGATGAAGGATCTGGAGGACAACTTGCTGTTCAGACTGACCAGCACTCAGGGCTCACTTGTAGAAGATGAAAGCCTGATTTCTGTTTTGTCCAACACTAAGTGCACTGCTGAGGAGGTCACACTGAAGCTTCAGATTGCTGCTGAAACTGAGGTCCAAATCAATGCAGCACGAGAAGAGTATAGGCCTGGTACCGCAGAACACTGATCTTTTTTTTCTTTTCTCCTTTAAAGAATTGCTACAGTGGTGCTTGAAAGTTTGTGAACCGTTTAGAATTTTCTAGATTTCTGCATAAATATGACCTAAAACAACATCAGATTTTCACACAAGTCCTAAAAGTAGATAAAGAGAACCCAGTTAAACAAATGAGACAAAAATATTATACTTGGTCATTTATTTATTGAGGAAAATGATCTAATATTACATATCTGTGAGTGGCAAAAGTATGTGAACCTCTAGGATTAGCAGTTAATTTGAAGGTGAAATTAGTCAGGTGTTTTCAATCAATGGGATGACAATCAGGTGTGAGTGGACACCTATCAAAGTCTGATCTTCACAACACGTTTGTGGACGTTATCATGGCATGAGCAAAGATTTCTGAGGACCTCAGAAAAAGCGTTGTTGATGCTCATCTTGCTGGAAAAGGTGATAAAACCATCTCTAAAGAGTTTGGACTCCACCAATCCACAGTCAGACAGATTGTGTACAAATGCAGGAAATTCAAGACCATTGTTACCCTCCCCAGGAGTGGTCGACCAACAAAGATCACTCCAAGAGCAAGGCATGTAATAGTCGGCGAGGTCACAAAGGACCCCAGGGTAACTTCTAAGCAACTGAAGGCCTCTCTCACATTGGCTAATGTTAATGTTCATGAGTCCACCATCAGGAGAACACTGAACAACAATGGTGTGCATGGCAGGGTTGCAAAGAGAAAGCCACTGCTCTCCAAAAAGAACATTGCTGCTCGTCTGCAGTTTGCACGTGGACAAGCCAGAAGGCTATTGGAAAAATGTTCTGTGGACGGATGAGACCAAAATAGAATTTTGGTTTGAATGAGAAGTGTTATGTTTGAAGAAAGGAAAACACTGCATTGCAGCATAAGAAACTTATCCCATCTGTGAAACATGGTGGTGGTAGTATCATGGTTTGGGCCTGTTTTGCTGCATCTGGGCCAGGACAGCTTGCCATCATTGATGGAACAATGAATTCTGAATTATACCAGCGAATTCAAAAGGAAAATGTCAGGACATCTGTCCATGAACTGAATCTCAAGAGAAGGTGGGTCATGCAGCAAGACAATGACCCTAAGCACACAAGTCAATCTACCAAAGAATGGTTAAAGAAGAATAAAGTTAATGTTTTGGAATGGCCAAGTCAAAGTCCTGACCTTAATCCAATCGAAATGTTGTGGAAGGGCCTGAAGCGAGCAGTTCATGTGAGGAAACCCACCAACATCCCAGAGTTGAAGCTGTTCTGTATGGAGGAATGGGCTAAAATTCCTCCAAGCCAGTGTGCAGGACTGATTAACAGTTACGAGGAACGTTTATTTGCAGTTATTGCTGCACAAGGGGGTCACACCAGATACTGAAAGCAAAGGTTCACATACTTTTGCCACTCACAGATATGTAATATTGGATCATTTTCCTCAATAAATAAATGACCAAGTATAATACTTTTGTCTCATTTGTTTAACTGGGTTTTCTTTATCTACTTTTAGGACTTGTGAAAATCTGATGATGTTTTAGATCATATTTATGCAGAAATCTAGAAAATTCTAAACGGTTCACAAACTTTCAAGCACCACTGCATGTTGGAGATTTATACAAATATTATTAAATGTATCATGCATCATAAGTGACCAGTTTTTTTTTTCCCTTGATGTGTGTAGTGGCAACCAGAGGTAGCATCCTGTACTTCCTGATCACTGAGATGAGCATGGTGAATGTGATGTATCAGACATCGCTACGCCAATTTCTTGGCCTGTTTGACATGTCTTTAGCCAGGTAATGTAAAACATACCTCATCACGAGAAAGCTGGGCTAGCATCTTACATTTGCAAAAGACAAAGCCTCAGTCAATGAAAGCCTGTATGCATGACCCAAAAGTCTGAGTCTATTTCATCAAAAACTGACAAAATTTGACTCCTTAAACTTTATCATTAAATAATCTGTTGTTTAAACTATAATAATGAACTATAATGAATTTTGGAAACCACCTTTCATATATCTTCGCCTGCGAAGAAAAGCCAAATGAACTATAGTAGTTCATGGTCATCCACTACTACCTGTGAAAACCTCGGGGTGGTCCAGAGGGCTGAATTACAATCACAATGTGTTTGAAAGATGTAATGACAGAAAGCTTTTAAAATATTTAAAACCTTATAAGGTATAATGCATCCACAAATATATACACTTGATCAAAATACAGTGCAGTTTTCACTGCTGGTGGAAAAAAATCACAACACAATGATGCTACGTGCTTCACTGTAGGGGTGGAGTTCTTAGGCTGATGAAGTGTTACATTTCCAAAATGTTTAGGGTTTTTCTTTCTCCATGATATGACATGTTATTGGAGCCTCATTTGACACTGTGAAGTAACATTTCATCTTTGCTTACTGAGTAAAAGTTCTTTTCAGCAGTATTTTAATAGATTGTAAGAAGAAACTCGGAGCTCAGCACATTTACAGTACTAATGAGACAAACCTTAAATACACTGTTAGAATTCATAACAAAAAAAGTTGCTGTTTGTCCTATTCATGTTAAACAGGTCTTCAGCGAGTCCAATTACAAGCAAAAGGATTGCCAACATTATTGAGTACATGACCTATGAAGTGTACAAGTATGCAGCCCGGGGCCTATATGAGGAGCACAAGCTCCTATTCACCTTGCTCCTGGCACTCAAGATTGACATGCAGAGCAACCGAGTAAAACATGAAGAGTTCCTGACCTTAATCAAAGGTGAGAGCCGAGGCAGAATCATCATTTTGGAAGCTCTCTATTCCTCTCTCTGTTTCTGCGTTTGTGCCTTCCACCCAGATTTGTGCAAAAAGGTGCTGTTCATGAAAGGAAAAAAGAAACCTGTATAGCTATGGAAAAAATTAAGAGGCCACTTTTAATGGTGACCACCATTAAATCAAATACATAACCGTGGTGTTTGAGTATGACACCATTAAGAAAATCGCAACCAGTTGCACTGCTGTAATTCTACACAAGTATAAAAAAAAAAGTCAGGGACATTATTTCATTTCTATGCCTACCTTTCAAAAAGCCAATCAACACAATGGTTTATGTAAGTATTAAACTGAGCTTATAGCCTACAACATTGCGTTGTGCATTTAGGGCTGTATTGAGAGTCGAGCTTTGCCAATATTTATGTGGGGAAAGTTCAGTGAATTCTGTAATGCTGACAGATTTTTGCTGAGTTTCATATTTAAATGATTAAAATCACCTCCATGACATTCTTGCTGTTGAGGTTAGCAGATTTGAGTCACTTGGGTATAGGCATCTGATCTATCCATCCATTATCTGTAGCCACTTATCCTGTTCTACAGGGTCGTAGGCAAGCTGGAGCCTATCCCAGCTGACTATGGGTGAGAGGCGGGGTACACCCTGGACAAGTCACCAGGTCATCGCAGGGTTGACACAGAGACAAACAACCATTCACACCTACGGTCAATTTAGAGCCACCAATTAACCTAACCTGCATGTCTTGGACTGTGGAGGGAAACCGGAGCACCCGGAGGAAACCCACCCAGACACGGGGAGAACATGCAAATTCCACACAGAAAGGCCCTCGCTGACCGCTGGGCTCAAACCCAGGAGCTTCTTGCTGTGAGGTGACCATGATAACCACTATACCACTGTGCTGCCCCTGCATAGTGTTTTTTTTTTTAAATAATGCCTAGACTGCCTTAAAACGCAAGTCCCCACTTAAATACAGACACACACAGTGGTGCTTGAAAGTTTGTGAACCATTTAGAATTTTCTATATTTCTGCATAAATATGACCTAAAACATCATCAGATTTTCACACGAGTCCTAAAAGTAGATGATGAGAACCCAGTTAAACAAATGAAACAAAAATATTATACTTGGTCATTTATTTATTGAGGAAAATGATCCAATATTACATATCTGTGAGTGGCAAAAGTATTTGAACCTTTGCTTTGAGTATCTGGTGTGCCCCCGTTGTGCAGCAATAACTGCAACTAAAAGTTTCCGGTAACTGTTAATCAGTCCTCCACACCGGCTTGGAGGAATTTTAGCCCATTCCTCCATACAGAACAGATTCAGCTCTGGGATGTCGGTGGGTTTCCTCACATGAACTGCTTGCTTCAGGTCCTTCCACAACATTTCGATTGGGTTAAGGTCAGGACTTTGACTTGGCCATTCCAAAACATTAACTTTATTCTTCTTTAACCATTCTTTGGTAGAATGACTTGTGTGCTTAGGGTCATTGTCTTGCTGCATGATCCACCTTCTCTTGAGATTCAGTTCATGGACAGATGTCCTGACATTTTCCTTTAGAATTCGCTGGTATTCAGAATTCAGAATTCATTGTTCCATCAATGATGGCAAGCTGTCCTGGCCCAGATGCAGCAAAACAGGCCCAAACCATGATACTACCACCACCATGTTTCACAGATAGGATAAGGTTCTTATGCTGGAATGCAGTGTTTCCCTTTCTCCCAACATAATGCTTCTCATTTAAACCCAAAAGTTCTATTTTAGTCTCATCCGTCCACAAAACATTCTTCCAATGTCCTTTCTCCTTTCCTTTTCACTCTCTACACCACTGATTTCAACTACTGCATGGGAGATCTGCCACCTCCAGAATTTTTTTGATGACTCTGCAGTGGTTGGACGTATTACCGGTGGTGATGAGAGTGAGTACAGGATGGTGGTGGGCAACTTTGTCACGTGGAGCAGGAAGAACCACCTACAGCTCAACGTGTCAAAGACAAAAGAACTGATGGTCGATCTGAAGAGAATCAAGGCTCCGTTGAACCCTGTTAACATCCAAGGGGTTAGTGTGGACGTGGTGGAGGAATATAAGTACCTGGGGGTGTACTTGGACAATAAACTGGATTGGTCCAAAAACGTGGACACTGTATACAAAAAGGGCCAGAGCCGTCTCTATTTTCTGAGATGGATAAGGTCCTTCAACATCTGCCGAATGATGCTGTTGATGTTCTATGAGTCTGTGGTGGTCAGCGCCATCCTGTCCGCTGTCGTCTGCTGGGGCAGCGGTTTGAAGGTGAAGGACACTAATGGACTCAATAAGATCATCAGGAAGGCCGGCCATGCTGTAGGCGTGGAACTGGACTCTCTGACAGTGGTGTTGGAGAAGCGGACACTGTCCAAGATAAAAACAATCTTAGACTGTCCTTCCCACCCTCTACATGAGGAGCTGATCAGCCACAGGAGCTCATTCAGTAAACGGCTGATTCTTCCACACTGCACAACTGAGAGACACAGGAAATAATTCCTACCTGTTGCAGTCAAGCTGTAATATGCCACTGTATAACTGTGGTGCACTTCTTACCATGTATCCTTAACTCAGGTGCAATATATGTATATAGGAATCATTGTATATAAAATCAATTCATTTTGCTTTTACTTAAGTTATTGAACTTGCTTAAATTTATTTTATTTTTATTCTTTTTTAAAGACTAGTTTATCTTCTATTTTTAGACATGTTTACTTCTTCCTTGATTCAGGAGCTTGGTTGCAAATTTGAATTTCCCTCCGGGGATTAATGAAGTGATTCTGATTCTGAATAGCGTTCTGGCTTGTCCACATGATCTTTAGCAAACTGCAGACAAGCAGCAATGTTCTTTTTGGAGAGCAGTGGCTTTCTCCTTCCACCCTGCCATGCACAGCATTGTTGTTTAGTGTTCTCCTGATGGTGGACTCATGAACATTAACATTAGCCAATGTGAGAGAGGCCTTCAGTTGCTGAGAAGTTACCCTGAGGTCCTTTGTGACCTCGCCGACTATTACACGCCTTGCTCTTGGAGTAATCTTTGTTGGTCAACCACTCCTGGGGAGGGTAATAATGGTCTTGAATTTCCTCCATTTGTACACAGTCTGTCTGACTGTGGATTGGTGGAGTCCAAACTCTTTAGAGATGGTTTTGTAACCTTTTCCAGCCTGATGAGCATCAACAATGCTTTTTCTCAGGTCCTCAGAAATCTCCTTTGTTTGTGCCATGATCCACTTCCACAAACATGTGTTGTGAAGATCAGGCTTTGATAGATCCCTGTTCTTTAAATAAAACAGGATGCCCACTCACACCTGATTGTCATCCCATTGATTGAAAACACCTGACTCTAATTTCATCTTCAAATCAACTGCTAATCCTAGAGGTTCACATACTTTTGCCATTCACAGATATGTAATCTTGGATCATTTTCCTCAATAAACAAATGACGAAGTATAATATTTTTGTCTCATTTGTTTAACTTGGTTCTCTTTATCCACTTTTAGGACTTGTGTGAAAATCTGATGATGTTTTAGGTCATATTTATGCAGAAATCTAGAAAATTCTAAAGGGTTCACAAACTTTCCAGCATCACTGTGTGTGTGTGTGTGTGTGTATACACATGCGCATGCAATGGCGAATGGAGGCCCGATGCCGGCACGCAGCAAGCACTAACTATCTCACCCGTCGTGACTGCCGTCGATAACGTAGAAAAAGGAGTAATAATATGGAATTGAAAGTTTACTGTTCATTATGTGTTTAATGATAACACTAAAGTTGTCCCTAAAAGCTGCGCGGATGTCTGGCAAAATATACAAACAACCATGGAACACCTGCGACTCCGGACCTCACCTGGCGAGAGGTGCAGCAAATAATTCGGGCAACTTTGGCAATTACATCCACCGCCTTTCTGATGAAGAGTGGACCCTGTTTGAAACAGATGAAAGAGCCTTCAGGAAAATATTGGGCATCAAACTGATTGATGACAAACAGAAGATTTGTGGTTGGTAGAAGAGAGCAACTGGACTTGCTTGAAAAGTCTTGAAGACGTTTCGCCTCTCGTCCGAAAGGCATCATCAGTTCTGTCTGTCTAATAGGGAGTATCAAGTATTTATCCTCTCATGGATCATAATAGAATCCAAATCAGAATGCTGATGGCTGCATTGAAGGTGGCTGATAGATGTCATAGACACCCACCTCTGTTCAGTGATGGTCGTTCCAGGCTGACAAAATTGAACGATCCTCTCTGGCTAAGATGTCTGCCAGTTTTCTGGAAGTCCAGAAAACTTTTGGACTTCCAGAAAACTGGCAGACATCTTAGCCAGAGAGGATCGTTCAATTTTGTCAGCCTGGAACGACCATCACTGAACAGAGGTGGGTGTCTATGACATCTATCAGCCACCTTCAATGCAGCCATCAGCATTCTGATTTGGATTCTATTATGATCCATGAGAGGATAAATACTTGATACTCCCTATTAGACAGACAGAACTGATGATGCCTTTCGGACGAGAGGCGAAACGTCTTCAAGACTTTTCAAGCAAGTCCAGTTGCTCTCTTCTACCAACCACAGATTACTATGTACCTGGACGACTGAGTATCTTCACAAACAGAAGATTGTATTTTCCGGAAGTGATCCGACACAATGGAATAAACTGATTGCGATTCTCCAGGGACTATATCACAAGAACGGAACTTTTTCGGCATTTCACAAGAATGGCAGACCGTATGGAATATCGCTTCTCAAATATACGACAAGGATTTTGAGCAAACTCCCTGTACATAGTGACCCTCCAAAAGACAAAACATCAGAGGACCTGGTGAGATAGATAGAACATCAACTGCGCTTTACGTGCAAGGTCATCCAGCCAGCGCTTAACAAAGCAGCGGGGGCACAACAGCAGAGACTCCCTAAAAAGGTAGGCCGAGATGCTCTTGCTTACCTTTGGATTAATAACAGAAGTAAAGCTATCAGGATTATCCTAAACAACAGTATATTCCCAAGTCCCCCGCCAGGCATTATTGATACAGAGCAAGTGTGTAATTATTATCACCAGAAAAACCAAGTAAATGCCACTCATGAGTGCCTAGGCCAAAACCTACCATCTTGGCACGATGTACTAGATTTAAATCTCCCCACTGAAGCACCAAATACCTCACTTTTTATATCACAAGAGGTACTTAAGGTAATCGAAAGCCTCCCTAACAACAAGGCAAGCGGGATGGATGGTGTTGTATACGAAACGCTGAAAAACACTAAATCATGGACATGTACCACACTGACGCAGATATTTAATGTATGTATGATAAACGAGAAAATACCCTATACATGGAAAGGGGCCCTTATCTACCGAATTCCTAAGAAGGACAATACACCCGACGATCCAACGACGTGGAGAGATATCTCTCTACTTCCTACTGTATATAAAGTCTTCATGAAGTGCATCCTGAACCGTATCCTTCCATGGTTGACTGAAACCGGCATCCTCTCAGAAAAACAAAAGGCCTATATAAATCGTCAAGGCATGAACGAACACATGTTCTGCCTGAAAACAGCAATTGTCTACTTCAAACGTGAATCCGCTCGCTTTTACGCAGTCTTTCTAGACTTTCGTGACGCATTTGGCTCATTACCGCATACAGTTATGATGGAGATTCTTAATGAAATTAACTTACCTGCACCTTTCATCAACATCATTAAAGATATCTACAGAGACTCCTTTTTCCAGGTTATTTGTGGAAATAACCTAACCAACGCAATTGAACTGAAAAGGGGCATTAAAACGGGTTGTCCATGGAGCGCGATAAATTTCATTCTTGCGCTAAATCACTGGATAAAGTGGCTGTGCCTCTGCGCTGCCCCTGACATTAGGTCGCCAAACCCTGTACAGGCTTATGCTGACGACGTCCAAGTGTCATCTAGAGATGAGGAGGTAGTCAAAACCATGCTCTCCTATACGGGCAAATTCCTAGGCTGGTCTGGACTTGAGGTGAAAAGCACGAAGTGCACTACATTCTACGAAAGGCAAAGTGGGGGCAACAGGTGGTACCACGCCAAAGGAGACAAACCGCCCTGCTTTTCCATCATGGGCAATGCCATTAAAGTATACTCACATCACGAAACATACCGCTACCTCGGACACAGTTTTAACATCGCAGGCGAATGGGAAGAGCAATTGCAAGAACTAATACATGAGTATGGCACTAGATTAGAAATGATAGACTCTTCTCCACTACCCATATGAAAATAGAAGCTATTCGAGTCATCGCTCTTTCTAAAATACAGCATCTCTTTGCCAATATTCATATTCCCAGGTGCACTTTAATGGAATTAAATAACAAGACGATGTCCTTGGTGAGGCGCTGGTTCGGCCTGAACTCACATTCAACCAGAGACGTCCTGTTCCACAGAGCGGGAGAAGGAGGGTTGGGGATCCCTCACATAGAGTGGGTGTATGTAGCAACCAGACTATGCCATCTCATCAGTATGCTCAATAATGATGACCTATCCGTGTGCGAACTGGCACGGGCATCACTACTTCTACATCTAAAGAAGCGGAAAGTCCCCTATGCAAACACAGAGGAGGACAGCTTTCTTGGATTTGGCAAAAGACCTAACGGGAAGCTCAACACAAATGCAGCTGGCTTTGGTGTGCGCTCAGACTGGCTTGACCTCAACGACATCTGCAACCGTGCAAATGTACAGTTGCGCTGGAAACATACATCGGGGCAGCCTGTCAGCTTGGATTACAACATAGTCGCAGACCCAGCTGTTACTGTTGAAGCAACAATCACAGTCAATGACAATACACGACACCTCAATCCAGAAAATTGCAGAACATCAGTATTGGAATATTTCCAAACACGAGCAGTTCAGCACTGGACAGCACTACGCCTACAGGGAAAACTAGCCTGTTTACCTGATGCCGACCATAGCGTATCCCACTCTGTACTGCGAAATACAGCCCTACACGACGACATACACAAATTCACCATCAAATCCCGTTTACAAGTACCACCAACCAAAGCAAACTTGGCTACATGGTATCCAACTCAGCACGAACTGTTCTATATGTTACACCGCGATCAGCAAAGAGAGACCATGGCACACATATTGAACGGTTGCCCCGCTTACAAGAGACTGTACATAGCGCGTCATGATCGCATTGTAGTGCTGACCTTGAAAGAGTTGTGCAAGGATAACAACTTCACATCAATCCATAATAGACTGGTTTTCTCTCACAAATGATTAGTGTGATATATTGTGAGTTGTCATTAATCACTCACCAAATACACCTGATCTGATATTAATTAATGAGCAGAATAGATCCGTCATTGTTAGAAATTGGTTGTTCTTTTGACAGCTATATGGAAACTTGCTATTTGTCCAAAATATTGAAATATCAACCCTTGTGCAATGCGTTAAATAGCTGTGGTTATTCTTGTAAAACAATAGCATTAATCTTTGGTAGTTTGGGCCATGTCCATAAAATGTGTGTGCGTGGATTACAGATCTGTGGACTCTAAAAAACGGGCCAAAAAATTTACCAAATTCTGTTCAGTATCCAGCATAATTGGGAGCCTCTTCATTTGGAGACGTAGGTGCCACATGTATCCTTAGGACACTTAGTGAGCAGACTCTTTTAGTTTTGTATAAAACTCCTATAAAATTTGATTTTTGCTATGATAAATGTCTATCTGTCAACCCAAATAAAGAAGTAAACTGTGTGTGTGTGTGTGTGTGTATATATATATATATATATATATATATATATATATATATATACAAAATTTTTAAGCTAATATTTTAAGGTAAAATTCCTACTTAATATTGCTTTAATGAAGCCAAAGGGCTAGGAAATTGACATAATGAAATCTAAGTCACAATCGTGCATAACTGACATGCCTCTATTTCACTCAAACTCCCCCTGTATGCTCAACTCATGCATGGTTATGGGTGACAGTGTATCATATAAAGTCTTGAAAAGTTTATAAGCAATAAGCTGTAGACTGAAGCAGCAACATTCAGACATCAAACATGTCCTAAAGGGAACATTGTTTCATTTCTGCTACCAAAAAACATCAGGGATTTAACAAAGTGTAAAATAAATTGCGATACAGAATATAGAAAATGAATAAGATATCTATGGAGAGAATAAAGTGAACAATTTTATACCTGTTCTTGCTCCAGTGAATACGTTATCTCATCTTAAAATGAAATTAGTGTGGGACTGTAGCACCAGCCGTCTCACATTTCAGTAATTATCTTCAGTGCCACAACACAGTGCCCACCGTAATGAATTCTGGGAATTATAAACGGTGCCTGTGTGGGCAGAAGAAGTAAACCCTGATGATCTCCTAATGGCAAAAGGTGAGGTTGAAAAGCATGTCAGATATGAGGAGAGGGTTTAAAATACAATCGAATGATGGATGAGAACAGATGTTGGTTTGAGACACTGGAGTAGGTTTGTTATTTTTCTTCAAAGCAAATGTAGTCCATTCGTCATAACATTTCTTCTTGACCTTTGCTAAAAAAAAGCAATATTTAAGTCTAACTTACTACAGCAACACTTTCCCTGACTTTAATTCAGTTTGATGCTAATTCCATGAGTGATACGGCAAATATATAATACAGTGTGATATTTGAAAACATCTTTACCAAAGACAATACACAATATGTATCACAAGATGTAATTCTGCTGAGGTTGTGCTAACAAATGACAACAAGTGTCTGAGATTATTGGTGAGCTTTCACATAAATTCAAGTGTTTCATGATTCTTACTGTAAAACAGAAACAGACAATTATACACACTCATGTCGCAAATACTTGGACGCACATCCCAGATATTAGGCCAGTGCAGCAATAGCATCCTTCCAACTGTTTAGTGCGTAGTGTATGGTTTGGGATGGCGCCCTGATTTCTCCTTAAATTTGTTTCTTGAAGATGTCAGTTTATTATTTATTCATCTTAAAGCATATTATTCAGTCAATGTGATGAATTATTTCGTAACTAAAGTGAACACAATAGGAAGAGTGTGTAGTTACACGAATGCCTGAATATAAATCTGGACCTGCAGAGTTGAAGGGCTTCAGAATAATGATGTATCTAAATAACTGGCAGTTCAGATATAGTGATGTATCGATACACCAAAGTGTCACACAGCACTGAGAGAGTGTGTGTGTGTGTGTGTGTGTGTGTGTGTTCCTCAGGTGGAGCATCTCTAGATTTGAAAGCCTGCCCACCCAAGGTGGCTAAGTGGATCTCGGACATGACATGGCTCAACCTGGTTGAGCTCAGCAAGTTGTGGCCATTCTCCGATATCCTCAATGAGGTGTGTGTGTGTGTATACACATTTGCGTCTTCAGCTGTCTAGTTTCCATAGCCTATCCACCGTAAAGTTTGATGCATATTTTCTGCTCAGCACAGTTGTAAAGAGTGTTTATTGGAGCCACTGTAGCCTTCCTGTCAGCTTGAACTACCTTCCAATTTGGAGAACTGCCCCTAAGTGTTTTATTTTTTCCTTTTTCTCTTTTTCCCCCCTTTTCATCCCACTGTTGTATGTGAACATTTTCTGAAATACTTGAAACAGCCTGTCTGGCACCAACAAAAGACACAGAGATCAATCCTTGCCCCATTTCTGATGTTTGATGTGAACATTAACAGAAGTTCTTAACTGTGTTTGCTTTTTTTACCCATTGCGCTTTTGCCAAATGATCAAGTCAAGTCAAGTTTGTTTGTCTAGCGCTTTTAACAATAGACATTGTCCCAAAGTAGCTTTATAGAATCTGAATGACCCAAGATATGAGACAATTTTATCCCTAATCTATCCCTAATGAGCAAGCCTGTGGCAACGGTGACAAGGAAAAACTCCCCCAGACGGCATGAGGAAGAAACCTCAAGAGGAACCAGACCCAATTGGGAACCCATCCTCACCTGGACAACAAAAGACAACATGACTATAACATTAACAGTTATAACATGAAGTCAGTTTCGTTGATGCTATAACTCTTCATTAGTGGAAACTTGAGTGCAAAACTGTTCATGACAACTGCAGTCCTAAAGTTAGCAAGTCAACTGTAGTCCTCAGCCATAAAAGCATTACTGTAAGTGTCCAGAGCGTCTTCCACGTGTGATTTTCAACTGTCCATATGGGGCCACATCCTCCACAGGAGCGATGTGATGAGACTCCAAACAGACATAGGGCATCAGGATGGATCAGGCAGGTCTGAGGAGCAGAAGAGGTCAGCACCTCGATCCCAGGATTGACCTGCAACTCAGGGGGACAGATTTTTTTTTTTTGGGGGGGGAGGAGAGGGAGAAAACACAGGTTGTTAAATAAGCAGGAACAGTATACATATTGCACTGAGTACAAGCAGGGACTCCGGCAACTAACTATGACAACATAACTAGAAGGGGAGAGCCAGAAGGTAATACAGGCATGAGGGAGCCCTGGGACATAAAGCAGCCGGCCACTACACCATCAACAAACTCGAGTGAGCAAGCGAGTGGGGGACTGGCAGCATCCATACATCGCAGTTTACCAAAACACTATGTCTGAGGACCCTCCAGATCTACACCTTTACCTCATAAACACCATTAACAAAAGGCTTGACTAAACAGATATGTTTTCAGCCTAGACTGAAATGCTGAGACTGTGTCTGATTCCCGAACATTACTTGGAAGGCTGTTTCATAACTGTGGGGCTTTGTAAGAAAAGGCTCTGCCCCCTGATGTAGCCTTCACTATATGAGGTACCAGCAGATAGCCTGCAGCTTTTGATCCAAGTAGGCATGGCAGGTCATAAAGGAACAGAAGTTCGCTCAGATACTGTGGTGTGAGACCATTCAGTGCTTTCACATTCAGGGGTGATGTGGTCATATTTTCTAGTTCTAGTAAGGACTCTTGCTGCTGCATTTTGAACTAACTGGAGCTTGTTTATTGGAACATCCAAACAGTAAGGCATTACAATAATCTAACCTAGAGGTAACAAAAGCATGAACTAGTTTTTCTGTGTTGTGTGGTGACATTAAATTTCTTATCAGCAATATTTCTGAGATGAAAGAAAGCTATCCAGGTAATGTTATCAATCTGAGTTTCGAATGAAAGACTGGGGTCAGTAATCACCCCGAGGTCTTTTACTGCTGCACATGAAGAAACAGAAAGGCCATCCAGCGTTACAATGTAATCAGAAAACTTATTTCTAGCTGCATGTGGTCCTAGTACAAGTGCTTCAGTCTTGTCAAAGTTAAGCGCTAAGCAGAAGGAAGTTAATAAGCATCCTTTATAAGCATCATCTAATGTCCTTTACACATTCCTCAATTCTATTAAGCTGGTGTCTCTCATCAGGTTTTGCAGAAACATATACAGTGGTGCTTGAAAGTTTGTGAACCCTTTAGAATTTTCTATATTTCTGCATAAATATGACCTAAAACATCATCAGATTTTCACACAAGTCCTAAAAGTAGATAAAGAGAACCCAGTTAAACAAATGAGACAAAAATATTATACGTGGTCATTTATTTATTGAGGAAAATTATCCAATAGTATATATCTGCGAGTGGCAAAAGTATGTGAACCTTTGCTTTCAGTATCTGGTGTGACCCCCTTGTGCAGCAATAACTGCAACTAAATGTTTCCGGTAACTGTTGATCAGTCCTGCACACTGGCTTGGAGGAATTTTAGCCCATTCCTCTGTACAGAACAGCTTCAACTCTGGGATATTGGTGGGTTTCCTCACATGAACTGCTCACTTCAGGTCCTTCCACAACATTTCGATTGGATTAAAGGAACAGTCCACCGTACTTCCATAATGAAATATGCTCTTATCTGAATTGAGACGAGCTGCTCCGTACCTCTCCGAGCTTTGCGCGACCTCCCAGTCAGTCAGACGCAGTCAGATGCGCTGTCACTCCTGTTAGCAATGTAGCTAGGCTCAGTATGGCCAATGGTATTTTTTGGGGCTGTAGTTAGATGCGACCAAACTCTTCCGCGTTTTTCCTGTTTACATAGGTTTATATGACCAGTGATATGAAACAAGTTCAGTTACACAAATTGAAACATAGCGATTTTCTATGCTTTGGAAAGTCCGCACTATAATGACAGGCGTACTAACACCTTCTGCGCGCTTCGGCAGCGCATTGATATCTGAGCTCCGTATCAATGCGCTGCCGAAGCGTGCAGAAGGTGTTAGTATGCCTGTCATTATAGTGCGGACTTTCCATAGCATAGAAAATCGCCACGTTTCAATTTGTGTAACTGAACTTGTTTCATATCACTGGTCATATAAACCTATGTAAACAGGAAAAACGCGGAAGAGTTTGGTTGCAACTAACTACAGCCCCAAAAAATACCATTGGCCATACTGAGCCTAGCTACATTGCTAACAGGAGTGACAGCGCGTCTGACTGCGTCTGACTGACTGGGAGGTCGCGCAAAGCTCGGAGAGGTACGGAGCAGCTCGTCTCAATTCAGATAAGAGCATATTTCATTATGGAAGTACGGTGGACTGTTCCTTTAAGGTCAGGACTTTGACTTGGCCATTCCAAAACATTAACTTTATTCTTCTTTAACCATTCTTTGGTAGAACAACTTGTGTGCTTAGGGTCGTTGTCTTGCTGCATGACACACCTTCTCTTGAGATTCAGTTCATGGACAGATGTCCTGACATTTTCATTTAGAATTCGCTGGTATAATTCAGAATTCATTGTTCCATCAATGATGGCAAGCCGTCCTGGCCCAGATGCAGCAAAACAGGCCCAAACCATGATACTACCACCACCATGTTTCACGGATGGGATAAGGTTTTCATGCTGGAATGCAGTGTTTTCCTTTCTCCAAACATAATGCTTCTCATTTAAACCAAAAAGTTCTATTTTGGTCTCATCTGTCCACAAAACATTTTTCCACTAGCCTTCTGGCTTGTCAGCATGATCTTTAGCAAACTGTAGATGAGCAGCAATGTTCTTTTTGGAGAGCAGTGGCTTTCTCCTTGCAGCCTTGCCATGCACACCATTGTTGTTCAGTGTTCTCCTGATGGTGGACTCATGAACATTAACATTAGCCAATGTGAGAGAGGCCTTTAGTTGCTGAGAAGTTACCCTGGGGTCCTTTGTGACCTTGCCGACTATTAAATACCTTGCTCTTGGAGTGATCTTGGTTGGTCGATCACTCCTGGGGAGGGTAACAATGGTCTTGAATTTCCTCCATTTGTACACAATCTGTCTGACTGTGGATTGGTGGAGTCCAAACTCTTTAGAGACGGTTTTGTAACTTTTTCCAGCCTGATGAGCATCAACGCTTTTTCTGAGGTCCTCAGAAATCTCCTTTGTTTGTGCCATGATACACTTCCACAAACATGTGTTGTGAAGATCAGACTTTGATAGATCCCTGTTCTTTAAATAAAACAGGGTGCCCACTCACACCTGATTGTCATCCCATTGATTGAAAATACCTGACTCTAATTTCACCTTCAAATCAACTGCTAATCCTAGAGGTTCACATACTTTTGCCACTCACAGATATGTAATATTGGATCATTTTACTCAATAAATAAATGACCAAGTATAATATTTTTGTCTCATTTGTTTAACTGGGTTCTCTTTACCTACTTTTAGGACTTGTGTGAAAATCTGATGTTGTTTTAGGTCATATTTATGCAGAAATATAGAAAATTCTAAATGGTTCACAAACTTTCAAGCACCACTGTAACTGTGTGTCATCAGCATAACAGTGGAAATAAAATATATATAAGAAAAAAGCAGTGGACCCAAGACAGAACCTTGTGGAACCCCAAACTTTACCTCAGTATGTTGAGAAAAATAACCATTTACATCAACATACTGACAGCGATCAGTTCAATAAGACCTGAGCCAGGAGAGAGCCGTTTCCTTAACTCCCACAACATTTTCTAGTCTATCCAGAAGAATGGAATGATCAGTGGTATCAAATAGTGCACTAACATCAAGCAACACAAGCAGCGAGACACAGCCCTGATCAGACGCCAACAGAAGGCTGTTTACTACTTTAACCAGAGCTGTCTCTGTGCTATGATGAGGTCTAAATTCTGACTGATACATTTTCATAGATGTTATTCCTATGTAAATATGAGCATAACTGCTGTGCCACAGCTTTTTCAAGGATCTTGGAGATAAAGGGGAGGTTTGATGTTGGCCAATAATTGGACAGCTGACAGGGATCAAGGTCAGGTTTTTTAATCAGGGGTTTGATAGCTGCTAGTTTAAAGGACTTGGGTACATAGCCAATCCTAATAGAAGAATTTATTATTTTTAGAAGCTGTTCATTTACTTCAGGTAGTATCTGTTTGAATAATTGTGTAGGTAAGGGATCTAGTACACAAGTTGAGGCTTTTGATGTGGAGATTAATGAAAGTAATTCAATTTCTCTAAGGGGAGTAAAACATTCTAATTGATATTTATATTGTTAACTACAGGGTCACTTACATTGTCTGACCTAAAATTAGTAGTTTGAATTTTTTGTCAGACGTTTTCAATTTTGTAATTAAAAAAAATTGATGAAGTCATTGCGACTACATACTGCAGGTGTGCATGTGTCTATAGTGGACGTATTCCTGGTTAATTTTGCTACAGTATTAAATAGGAGTCTAGGATTATTTTTATCTTCTGTTAGGGAGGAGATATATGTTGATCTCGCAGCCCTAAGGGCTTTTCTATACATCAGGAAGCTCTCCTTCCATGTTAATTTGAATGCTACCAATTTTGTTTGACACGGTTTGCATTACAATTTTCGAGTGGTCTGTTTTAAAGTGCGAGTGTCATCATTATGCCAGGGTGCTAATTTTTTCTTTCTGATCATTTTCCTTTTAAGAGGAGCTACATTATCTAAAGTATAGCGGAACGTTGACTCTAAGCATTCAGTTGCCTGATCAAGTTCTGCAGGGGCTAACAGTGACCCAATCAAAGTTGATAACTTTGGGAGATCATTTATAAAACTCTGTGCAGTAGTTGATGTGAATGGACGTTGAATACAGTAGCGTGGTGAGGTGCATATATTATTCTCGTATCGTCTTCTTCCGCTTATCCGGGGCCGGATTGCGGAGGAAGCAGCCTGAGCATGGAAGCCCAAACTTCCCTTTCCCCAGACACCACGGCCAGCTCCTCGGGAAGAACACCGAGGCGTTCCCAGGCCAGCCGAGAGACATAGTCCCTCCAGCGTGTCCTGGGTCTTCCCCGGGGCCTCCTCCCGGGGGGACATGCCTGGAACACCTCCCCAGGGAGGTGTCCAGAAGGCATCTGAAAGAGATGCCCGAGCCACCTCAGCTGATTCCTCTCGATGTGGAGGAGCAGTGGCTCTACTCCGAGCTCCTCCCGAGTGACTGTGCTTCTCACCCTATCTCTAAGGGAGCGCCCAGCCACCCTGCGAAGGAAACTCATTTCAGCTGCTTGTATCCGCAATCTTGTTCTTTCGGTCATTACCCAAAGCTCATGACCATAGGTGAGAGTCGGAACGTAGATCAACCGGTAAATCGAGAGCTTCGCCTTTTGGCTTAGCTCCTTCACCACAACGGACCAGTAAAGCGACCGCATCACTGCGGAGGCCGCACCGATCCGCCTGTCGATCTCACGCTCTATCCTTCCCTCACTCATGAACAAGATCCCGAGATACTTAAACTCCTCCACTTGAGGCAGGACTTCTCCACCAACGTGGAGAGGGCAAGCCACCCTTTTCCAGTTGAGAACCATGGCCTCTGATTTGGAGGTGCTGATTCTCATCCCAGCCGCTTCACACGCGACAGCAAACTGCCCCAGTGCATGCTGAAGGTCCTGGTTTGAAGAAGCCAACAGGACAACATCTGCGAAAAGCAGAGATGAAATCCTGTGGTTCCCAAACAGGATTCCTTCCGGCCCCTGGCTGCGCCTAGAAATTCTGTCCATAAAGATTGTGAACAGAACCGGTGACAAAGGGCAGCCCTGCCGGAGTCCAACATGCACTGGGAACAGGTCTGACTTACTGCCGGCAATGCGAACCAGACTCCTGCTCCGTTCGTACAGAGACCGGACAGCCCTTAGCAAAGAGCCCTGAACCCCATACTCCCGAAGCACCCCACACAGAATACCATGAGGGACACGGTTGAATGCCTTCTCCAAATCCACAAAGCACATGTGGACTGGTTGGGCAAACTCCCATGAACCCTCAAGCACCCTATGAAGGGTATAGAGCTGGTCCAGTGTTCTGCGACCAGGACGAAAACCGCATTGCTCCTCCTGGATCCGAGGTTCGACTATTGGCCGAATTCTCCTCTCCAGTACCCTGGAGTAAACCTTCCCTGGGAGGCTGAGAAGTGTGATTCCCTTATAATTGGAGCACACTGTCCAGTACCCTTTCTTAAAAAGAGGGACCACCACCCCAGTCTGCCACTCCAGAGGCACTGTGCCCAACCACCACGCGATGTTGCAGAGGCATGTCAGCCAAGACAGCCCCACAACATCCAGAGACTTGAGACACTCGGGGCGGATCTCATCCACACCCGGTGCCCTGCCACCGAGGACCTTGCCAACCACCTCAGTGACTTCGGCTTGGGTAATGGACGAGTCCACCTCTGAGTCATCAGCCTCCGCTTCCTCAATGGAAGATGTGACAGTGGGATTGAGGAGATCCTCAAAGTATTCCTTCCACCACCCACCAATGTCCCCAGTCGAGGTCAACAGCTCCCCACCCGCACTGTAAACAGTGTTGGCAGAGTACTGCTTCCCCCTCCTGAGGCGCCGAATGGTTTGCCAGAATTTCTTCGAGGCCAACTGATAGTCCTCCTCCATGGCCTCACCGAACTCCTCCCAGTTCCGAGTTTTTGCTTCCGCAACTGCCCAAGCTGCAGCACGCCTGGCCTACCGATACCCATCAGCTGCCTCAGGAGTCCCGGAGGCCAACATGGCCTGATAGGACTCCTCCTTCAGCTTGACGGCATCCCTTACTTCCGGTGTCCACCACCGGGTTCGGGGATTGCCGCCACGACAGGCACCGGAGACCTTGCGGCCACAGCTCCGAACAGCCGCATCGACAATGGAGGCAGAGAACATGGTCCACTCAGACTTAATGTCCCCCGCCTCCCTCGGAAGCTGGGAGAAGCTCTCCCAGAGGTGGGAGTTAAAGACCTCCCCGACAGAGTGCTTGGCCAGACGTTCCCAGGAGACCCTCACCATACGTTTGGGCCTGCCAGGTCTGTCCGGCTTCCTCCTCCGCCAGCGGATCCAACTCACCACCAGGTGGTGATCAGTTGACAGCTCAGCCCCTCTCTTCACCCGAGTGTCCAAGACATAGGGCCAGAGATCAGATGAAACGACAACAAAGTCGATCATCGACCTCCAACCTAAGGTGTCCTGGTGCCACGTGCACTTATGGACACCCCTATGCTCGAACATGGTGTTCGTTATGGACAAACCGTGACTAGCACAGAAGTCCAATAACAGAACACCACTCGGGTTCAGATCGGGGAGGCCATTCCTCCCAATCACGCCCCTCCAGGTGTCATTGTCATCGCCCACGTGAGCGTTGAAGTCCCCCAGTAGAACAATGGAGTCCCCAGTCTGAGCACCTCTCAGTACCTCTCCCAGGGACTCCAAGAAGCCTGGATACTCTGTACTGCTATTCAGCCCGTAGGCACAAACAGCAGCAAGAGCCCTCTCCCTGATCCTAAGGCGCAGAGAGGCGACCCTCTTGTTCACTGGGGTAAACCCCAACACATGGTGGCTGAGCTGGGGAGCTATAAGCAAGCCCACACCAGCCCGCCACCGGTCACCATGGGCGACTCCAGAGAAGTGGAGAGTCCAGCCCTTCTTGAGGAGCTGGGTTCCGGAGCCCAAGCTGTGCGTGGAGGTGAGCCCGACTATCTCTAGCCGGTATCTCTCAACCTCCCGCACAAGCTCAGGCTCTTTCCCCCCCAGCGAAGTGACATTCCATGTCCCAACAGCTAGCCGCTGTGTTCGGGGATCAGGTCATCGAGGCCCCTGCCTTTGACTGCCACCCAATCCACACTGCACCAGCCCCCTGCGGCTACCTCTGTGGGTGGTGAACCCACAGGAGGTCGGGCCCACGTCACCGCTTCGGGCTGAGCCCGGCTGGGCCCCGTGGGCAAAGGCCCGGCCACCAAGCGCTCGCATACGAGCCCCAACCCCAGGCCTGGCTCCAGGGTGGGGCCCCGGTTGCGCCATACTGGGCGACGTCACGGTCCTTGATTTTATTTTATCCATAAAGGTTTTGGTGAACTGTTGGCCTGTCACGTAGGACCTGTCTGCCTTGGGAGACCCTAACAGGGGCGTAATGCCCCTGACAACATAGCTCCTAGGATCATTCAAGCACACAAACCCCTCCACCACAATAAGGTGGCAGTTCTAGGAGGGGTGCATATATTATTACTTAGACATATTTTGAACGAGATGAGATAATGATCTGAGATAATTTCAGACTGTGGAAGTGTGACTATATTTTCTACTTTTAACCCGAATGTTAGTATTAGATCAAGGATGTGATCACCATTATGGGTTGGTCCTATGACATTCTGATTAATCCCTACTGAATCTAAAATGGACACAAACGCTGTTTTCAAAGGGTCTTCTGGGTTATCGAAGTGAATATTAAAATTTTCGACAACTAAAGCTTTGTCTAAGGAAATAACCAGGTCTGAGATAAAATCTGCAAATTCGGAAAGAAACTCAGAATATGGCCCCAGGGGCCTGGAAAAAATAAGTCCCATAATTAACTGGGTAGACTTATTTTTCAAGGCTACATACATTATATTAGTATGAAGAACTTAAAATATATTAAATTTATAACCAGGTTTGTGTGTTACATAAATAATCATTATAAATAACCGCGACGCCGTCTCCTCTGCCAGTTAGACGAGGCTGGTGTATGTAACTATCCAGGAGGACTAGCTTCATTTAATGCTATATATTCATTTGGCTTAATCTGTGTTTCTGTTAAACACAATGCATTAAACTCCTGATCAGTTCATTAACCATTAGCACTTTAGATGCAAGAGATCTAATATTTAATAGCCCCACCTTTAGATAAAAGCTGCTGGCAGCAGCTGTACAGTCAGTATGATCTAATTTTATATTGTTTAGGTTACTGGAACAAAAACTCTGAATATTTCTACTTTTTTGTTGAGCTCGGAGAACAGACACAGTCTCGATGTAGTGGACCCTGAGTGACAACTCTGTGCAGCTAGCAGACAGTCAGTTTAGCCTGTTCGTCTGCTCCCTGGCCTTGGCTCTGGATTGTCAGAAATTAACTAGGCCTGTTCTGAGACTATGACCTATGCTGCAAGAAATGAGAGCGGCACCTTCCCTAGTGGGATGGATACCATCCCGCCCTAACAGGCCAGCCGTGCCCTCAAAATTAGCCCAATTATCTATAAAGCCCACACTGTTTACAGCGCACCACCTGGACAACCAGCAGTTCAGCAACCATAACCTGCTGTAAGCAACATAGTCACACCGCATTGGGATGGGGCCAGAGCATACTACAGCATCTGACATCGCCTTCGCTAATTTAAACACCTCTACAAAGTTACTCTTAGTAACCTCAGACTGACGAAGGCATATATCATTAGCTCCTGCATGGATAACTATCTCTGAGAACCTGTGCTCACCTAGGACCCTAAGATTACCTGCTATGTACGGCGCCCTGGTTCCTAAACCTTTAGATTAGATTAGATTAGATTAGATTAGATTAGATTAGATTAGATTAGATAAAACTTTATTGATCCCTTTGGGAGGGTTCCCTCAGGGAAATTAAGATTCCAGCAGCATCATTACAGATAGAGAGAAAAGAAATGGAGAAAAACTTCGAGATAAATTAAAATAAATTAAGTATTTTTGATGATGATGATGCCCTTTATTGTCACTAGTCACATGTACCAGCGAAATTAGCCATCAACCTGTCCGTACATATACAACATACAATTGACATAGGGTAGACAGGACAGGAAGACAGGGATAAAGATAAAAAGGAAACACAACATGAGGAGAGATAAGGAAAAAAAAGAACACCCCCACACTATGCTCCTGTCAGGAGTACAGTGTGGGAACATTTAAAAAAAAAACTTTGCATAAGCACAACTACAACACAGGTACACTTTAAACACGGGACTTGAGGGGGGGAGTAAGGGGTAAGGGGGGGAGGGGAGGAGGTAATCCAGTGCAAGCAAGCAGCCATCTGCTCCTGCAGCCATGAAGGCGCTGGTCATGCACCCGCTTGTCACACTGGGGGTAAAAATGGCGACCGCGGAGAGTTAGAGAGGAATGAGAGTGTCTCCCGGCATTGACCTTCAGGGGGAAATGTTTTCTCAGCAACGGCCTAAAACAAGGCTGGTGCTGTCTCAGGGCGCCGAATGTCAATAAGATATGAATTGTTTGGTCTTTCCAGACGCAGTCTTTGCATGTCCTCACCGCTTGTCCATATTTATCCATTCTATTCAAATTCAAATTGATCTCCGAAAAACTTATTCCTTGCAAAGCTGAAAGCTGCTCTGAGATAACCATTTTGTGGTTAAAGTTTTGAATGTCCACAGTCCGAGTGCCAACAGCTTTGCCCACCACTCCAATATCGGGCAGCTTTGTGGGGCTTTGAACAGCTGTCACCGTTGTCTGATTTCCTCGATATACCAGGGCAATGCCTAATCCAATCAGCAAAAGTCCTGTAATCATGGTTCCGAATAGGTAGATATCTTCAATGTCCTCCACAGAAAGAATCACCAGGCACACGACCCGCCACTGCTCCCACACGTCCATCGTGTAACCAGCCACAAACGTTCCGGCAGGACAAACGGGTTCCCCCGAACCCAAAACTGTGTCAATTTCGTTAGGAGACCAGTTTATCAATTCCATGCTTTTTTAGTTTAGAAAGTAATGCAGGAAGAGTCTCTTCAAAAAGTACAGCAGACGAGACAAAACACAGAAGCACAAGCAGGGAAAAAAAGGAGGGAGAGGGAGAGCAGAATGCGACCACCTTCCGTGAAAGCACGGAGAGAAAAAATATATAAATACACTGTTGTGCCTACTTGGCTCAAAATAAGCACAACATAAAGGGAGTCCACACCGTTGTTCGGGTTAAATAGTATTTTATTTAAACATAATTAAGAAATAAGAAATAAGCATTTAAAGGAAAATAATAAAGCGCTGGTTGGCCCATGCAGGGCCTCCATGGCGCAAAGCAAGAGTTACCCAAACCAAAAGCCCCGATAGCCAGCGAGCGAACACTGAATGGCCATGTATTTGAACTGTCACGGCTGTCTAGACCAGGTGTTGCAGTACCAGACAGCTCCCCCTTTGGACTGGAGGGAGACCCGGACAAGTTCAATATATGGGGAAGGAGTGAGCACTCTCAGCAAAGCAAAGCCGGGCGTGACATCACTCCCCCCAAAAGACAGAGACCCATATAAGGGACTCTGTTCACCTTCTGACTAAATAAATCAAAATCCAAAACTAAACCAAATAACAAAAACTAACCCATTCTTTTAACCATTTTTTTCATATTATAATTACCATTCTTTTTTTTCAACTTTTCTTTTATCATTACCATTATTTATCACCATATATACATGTTCTTTACCGTTAACATTATTTTAAACAATTCTCTTTTTTTTGTTTTGGTTGTTTTTTTTTTTACTATTTTGACCAGTTTTAATAACCCCACACTCACAACAACATGGACCACAATCACCCTTCCCCCCAAAAAAATTCCCCACCCCATCCCTGCCTTCCATCCAGCAAATCCCAGTGCCTGGACAGCAATTTAAGAATGGAAAAAAAACAGGAAATAGAATAGAAAGAATATGAGACAGGGGAAGAAACCATACATGCCTTAACCATCCTCAGGGGCCCGAGACAATGCATCAGCTATAACA
This sequence comes from Neoarius graeffei, assembly GCF_027579695.1. Classification (NCBI taxonomy): domain Eukaryota; kingdom Metazoa; phylum Chordata; class Actinopteri; order Siluriformes; family Ariidae; genus Neoarius; species Neoarius graeffei. Next base: position 23,926,578 of record NC_083573.1, read on the forward strand.
TTGTCAGACCCTTTGATATGTCTTATGGACAAGTAGTAAGACTGCAGAAAAAGAGCCCAGCGCATCAAGCGCTGGTTAGTGTTCTGCAGTGAGGACAGAAAAGTGAGGGGATTGTGGTCAGAGAAAATGACCACAGGGTGCACCCCACCACCAACATAGATGTCAAAATATTGGAGCGCCCATACCAAGGCCAGGGCCTCCTTCTCTATGGTGAAGTAGTTAAATTGGTGACAGTTAAATTTTCTAGAAAAATAGCAAACCAGCCTGTCTACTCCATCCTCATCCTTTTGGAGGAGAACTGCTCCTGCTTCTACTTGACTAGCATCTACCTGCAGCAGGAATGGCTCCTCCAACTTAGGTGCAGACAGGACTGGGGCAGAAGTTAAAAGGGACTTGGCATTCTCAAATACTTGCTGACAATCGAGTCCAATTAAACTGAGATGAACCTTTCAACAAGTTTGTCAAAGGGGCAACAACAGATGAGAAATTACAGCAGAAATTTCTGTAATATCCTATCATACCATGGGCGGCACGGTGATGTAGTGGTTAGCGCTGTCGCCTCACAGCAAGAAGGTCCTGGGTTCGAGCCCCATGGCCGGCGAGGGCCTTTCTGTGCGGAGTTTGCATGGTCTCCCCGTGTCCGCGTGGGTTTCCTCCGGGTGCTCCGGTTTCCCCCACAGTCCAAAGACATGCAGGTTAAGTTAACTGGTGACTCTAAATTGACCATAGGTGTGAATGTGAATGGTTGTCTGTGTCTATGTGTCAGCCCTGTGATGACCTGGCGACTTGTCCAGGGTGTACCCCGCCTTTCGCCCGTAGTCAGCTGGGATAGGCTCCAGCTTGCCTGCGACCCCGTAGAAGGATAAAGCGGCTAGAGATAATGAGATGAGATCCCATCATACCTAAGAAACGCATTAATTCTTTTTTCGTTGCCGGACGTGGAAATTTATCAATGGCCAAGACTTTGGCTCTTATCAGCCGCACTTTACCTTGACCAACCATCCTGCCAAGATACACCATTGTAGCCTGAGCAAACTCACACTTTGCTAAGTTTACAGTAAGATTGGCAGGGGCAAACCGTTCAAAGAGCAAACGAACACACACAAGATGGTCTTCCCATGTGTCAGAATGATGCACCACATCATCAAGATACACAGCGCACCCCTCCAGTCCCGCAACGACCCGATTCATGAGCCGTTGGAAACTGGAGGGGGCGTTACGCAGCCCGAATGGCATCCGCGTGTAAGAATACAAACCATTTGGCGTGACAAAAGCAGAGATCTCCTGTGCCCTAGGAGTGAGAGGTACCTGATAGTATCCTTTAAGTAAATCAAATTTACTCACATAGCGAGCTGAACCGACCTGATCAACACAATCCTCTATATGAGGCAACGGATAACAGTCTGGCTTTGTTACAGTATTCACTTTTCTGTAATCCGTACAAAACCTATACGTGTGGTCAAGTTTTTTTGACCAACAAACAAGGTGAAGACCAATTGGAAGACGACGGAACAGCAAGACCATTGTCAAGAAGTTACTGGACACTCTCATCCAAGCTTTTACGTTTGTCTGGACCAACACGGTAGAACCTCTGACAGACAGGCTCTGCGTCACCAACCTCTATGTCATGCTCAATCCATGATGTACATGTGGGAATATCTAAAAACAAACAAGAGAACTCTAAAATTAATGTTTTCAACTGTTCTCTCTGTCTTACTTCTATATGACTCAGGACAGTATCCAACTGAGCCAACATCTCTGAATTATTCAACCGAGCATGTAATACAGCCTCTCATGTCATCCCCCACCTCAGGAGACCTACTAACTGCAGACACCACTAAACCAACAGACTCAGTCCCACCCTTACCAGTAGTAGAATGCACAGACGCATAGTATGGCTTAAGCAAGTTCACATGACACAATTGTGTAGCACACCTACGTTCAGGTGTAGCAACCAAATAGTTTGTCGCTGACACCTGTCGAACAACACTGTAAGGCCCTGAAAACTTAGCACCAAATGGAGACCCAGGAATAGGCAACAATGCCAGAACCTGATCTCCTGGACTAAAAGTATGAACTTCAGCCTTTTGATCATAATTGTTCTTCATTTTTACCTGGGCTTCAGTTAAATTTTCACTAGCCAACTTACATGCCAGGAGAAGCCTGCGTCGAAAACCATACACATTTTCAGACACGGTCTTGGGTGGTTCAGAGGGACTGAAATCACGAGACAACACGGACAAAGGAGTACAAACTTTATGGCCAAACACCAGTTCATTTGGACTAAAGCCAGTACTCTCCTGCACAACTGCCCTAGCTGCCAGCAATAACCAAGGCAGACCCTCTTCCCACTCCCGACCCATTTCCACACAGTACGCACGCAACAGAGACTTCAGGGTAGCATGGAAATGTTCCAAGGCCCCTTGGCTTTGTGCATGATATGCACTGCTAAGGTTATGCTGTATTTGGAGCTGTTTCAAGGCTGCTGCGAAAGTCTTTGACGTGAAATTTGAACCTCGGTCACTTTGAATGACTTTAGGAAGGCCAAATATCGAAACAAACTGGGACAAAGATTTCACAATAGACCTAGTAGTGATGGACCTCAAAGCATATGCAGCAGGGTGATGAGTAGCCTGACATATTATAGTAAACAAATACACACATCCAGACTTGGACTGGGGCAAAGGGCCTACACAATCAATAATTAAATGTTCAAATTGATTACCAACAGATGGAATTGGTTGCAAAGGTGCTGGTTTAATAACAACACTTGGCTTACCAGCAACCTGACACACACGACAATTCCTGACAAACCGAGTGTAATGGAAATTTCTAATAAACACTTCAGAACGCTTAACAGTTGTCTTTTCAGTCATTTATTATAGTAGATCATATAAAGATATATAAAATAGGAAAGGAAAGAGAAGAATAGAAGACACCACTTCTGATGATGCTGAGAGTACGCGCACTCTGAGTTGTGTTTTAGGAATGTTATCTATTATACTCTGAAAGCATTCGCTCACTGCTTGTGTCTTCACGTGATTGGCTCAAGATTTTCTATGAAGCTTTGTTAGAGCGTGCACCTGGCGTGCGGGTGGATGCGTAGTTATGAGAACTCAGGCACCCTGCTTATCACCACCAAGGTCAGGAAAGGTGGTTACATCATGAGAAGATGCAAGCTAGGATGAACTCAAGCACCCTGCTCATTACCACCAAGGCCACAGAAAAGCGATTACAACATAGGAAAAAACATCTTTCTCAGTATAGGCCACTTGAGCTCAACACACAGAAACACAGAGAATAATAATGTTCATCCATTAAAAATTCCCTCACATTCCCCCCTTTTTATCCTATAGGATAAATTACTAAAAGGAAAGAAAAGAACTGTACACAGTTTCAGTGATAAGAGTTCTCAGAGAGATTCAACTTAACACGTCATTGAGTGTACAGGGATAATGCTAAGGCTGTTTTTATAAGACATAGACATCTTAAATAAATGCTAGCAAGCCATATACATAGATCAGGAATAATAGAACAGGAAACAATCATAATGAAAGTGTTTTAAGTCAGGACTAGCTTCATGTCAACTGTGCTGATGTCATCGAACAGTGGGTTATAGTCTTCGTGTGAGTTTGGAGGCCAGTCAGGCAAGTCGTCTGAGTCTATTTTCACCATCTGGTAACCAATATTTGTCAGCTGCCTCTGAAACAAAGACATACAACATTGACAGAAAACAGGGAGCAAACATAGCATCACAATCGCTAAGCCCAGGACCAGTACGGTGGATAGAATCAGAGTCTTCCATCCACTGAACTAACACGATCAGCTGTCTTCAACTCCTCCATGTTCATCTGCTTATGATTGTTCAGCAACCTTGCGCATCTTGTTCAGTGCCTCAATGATGTTACCGAGTTAACCCTTGCCCTTCTTGATGTGTATTGGTGCTCAGAGGGCGGGCACGCCCTATCAGCCCTTGTCCCACCTCACCGGGACTTGGAGGAAACTCAAAACCCTAAGACTTGTCTATCGGCTAGACACTGAAATACTCTTCCCTATTGAGGGTGCGTACGTGATTGATGTGATACTCGCACTGTTCCATGCAGTGATGCCTTTCTTCCTCACGAGCTTTAGTCAGCGTCTGGTCACTTAGGCCTTCCTTTTCCTCCTGCTCAGCCGGTTCAGGAACCCTCCTGCAGTGGCTAGCATGGATCCACATCACTCTGCCTGTGACTTTCACTGCCGTTGGGGTCGTGAGCAGGACCTGGAATGGGCCGTTCCACCGTGGCTTGTTCCACTTGGTTCGTCGGAAGTCCTTTACCACGATCCAATCCCCTGGTTGTAGATCGTGCAGAGGTCCCTCAGCGGGTTTGGGAAGTGCTTCTTTTACCTGTTTGTGGATAGATTTCAAAGCAGAGGACAACATTGCACAGTAATTCAACACTGCATCATCACACAGTGTGGTGTCCGGCAGTGTTCCTTGAGCTGGCCCTATCCCCATGTTGGGTACTCGTCCAAACAGAATTTCGAATGGGCTGAACCCATGTTTAGGCCTAGTTTGCATCCTCATTTGTGTGAGTACTACAGGGAGGACCTTTGTCCATCCTAGCCCTGTTTCTGCACAAGCTTTGCTTAGTTTATTTTTAAGGGACCCATTTTCCCTCTCTACTGCTCCTGCACTGGCAGGATGATAGGCACAATGTTGTTTCAGGTCTATCCCTAGGAATGCTCCTATTTTCTTTAGGGCTGCATTAACAAATGGTGTTCCACTGTCACTTGAGATTTTGCTAGGTATACCCCACCTAGGAATTACATCTCTCAGGAGTGCTTTGACTACCGCCTCTGAGTCTTGTTTAGTTGTGGGGAATACTTCTACCCATTTTGAAAACATGTCAACTATTACCAGGCAGTACCTTTTCCCTTCACTAGGTGTCAGTTCAATAAAGTCCATTTGGAGGTGATCAAATGGTTTGTCTGGTATTGTGTGTGCTGCTTGAGTTAGTCTGATACCTTGACCTGCATTATGTTGTGCACATATCAAGCATTGCTTGCAAAATTTCGCAGCATAATTTGAAAACCCCTCTGTGAACCATCTCTTTGTTACTTCTGCTACCATCCCCCCTTTTGACACATGGGTGAGCCCATGTGCCAATTTTGAATAGAAAGGGAACATGTATTTTGGTAGACAGGGACAGCCCGAGGGACAAACCCAGACCAAGTTTGCAAGGATACAGCCTGCCTGTTTCCAGACTCGTCTCTCGTCCTGGATGGCAGTGCTCTGAAGGTCCGCTAGCTGTAAACAAGGGGTAGAAGCCTGAGGAAAGGCAAGGTTTGAGGGTGAACTGGAAGCCGAGGCTGCACACTTAGCTGCCACGTCCGCCCTGGCATTCCCTTGAGACACAAGATCAGTATTGTTAGTATGGGCAGCACACTTACACACAGCAATAGCTCTAGGGAGTAGAACAGCATCCAACAACTCAGAGACCAGTTTATGATGTGCAATGGGAGATCCTGTGCTAGTGAGAAAATTTCTGTGTTTCCAAATAGTGCCAAAATCGTGCACAACGCCAAATGCATACCTACTGTCTGTAAAAATATTGACAGATTGCCCTGCCACCAATTTGCATGCCTCAATGAGGGCACAGAGCTCTGCGGCCTGTGCTGACAGGTTTGAGGGCAGACACGACGCCTTGAGGACCTCGTGATCTGAGACTATGGCAAAAACCTACTTTGTTCTTTCCCGTCTCTGGGTCTCTGGAGGCTGAACCATCCACATAGAGGATCATGTCTGGATTTTCCAAAGGGTCGCTCTTTAAGTCTGCCCTGGGGGAACAAAAATCGTTAGTGAGAGCAACACAGTCATGTGGCTCTCCATCGTCCTCTGTAGGGAGAAGAGAGGCAGGATTCAGAACAGTACAACGTTTCACAGTGATGTTAGGCATATCAAGTATGACTGTGTTATACTTCAACCATCTCTGTGCTGACAAATGTGACGTCTTTTTCTCCAACAGAAGCAGGGAGACAGCATGTGGGACCAAAAGGGTGAGGTTAGAATACCCCACAATATTTCTGGAGGCAGTTACCGCCTTTTCAGCTGCAGCAACTGCACGCAGGCAAACAGGAAGTCCAGTCGCCACTGGATCCAGCCTGCTGGAGAAGTAGGCTACAGGTCTCAATCAATCCCCGTGTTTCTGCAAAAGAACAGAGGTCATAAAACCCTTCTTTTCATCGACAGTTTGAACAAATGGTTTATTGGGGTCAGGCAGTCCCAGAGTGGGTGTGGTCTGCAGAGCGCTCTTTAGGGACGTCAGGCGTGTGTGGGACAGCCGCAGCATTGACTACTTGCAGATCTTGGACAAACCTCCACTCATCGGGCTGGGACGGTTTTCTTCCTTCTTAACTGGAAAAATAGGAGTGCGCACTGGAGAGTCCTGGCAAGGGACAATTACATCTGCCTTCAGCAACGAATCAAAGACCGGTTTTATACCTGCAATTGCTTCTGGTTTTAGTGGGTACTGGGTCTGTTTAGGACTGAAATCTGATTTGGGGGTGATCACCACTGGTTCAGCATTCTTTATTAGGCCCACATCACGTTTACCCTTTGCCCAAACGGAATTTGGAACTCCCGCCAATTTGGGGTGCACCTCTGCTGGAGTTATGCCTGTGGAAACAGAGACAAACAGGCCACTATGGCTGGGGTCCCCAGGACCCTGGTCATCAGTGGCTAGTATTACGCTGCGCTTAACATGCACACACATAGCATGACTGTTTGTAGACCCCAAGCCTTTGACAAAACAACACACTAGGGTCCTCTGTTTGGGACCATTCATTGCCATCGACTGCACACTTCCTGACCCACTTCCCCACGTCTTTCCAATGGGTGGCTCGTGGCCTTGCTAATGAGACATGGGGAATAGAATTAATGATGTCTAAGAAATCATGTTGGCAGCAGTCAACCTCAAAGTCCTCTGTTCTGAGGCTGCTTATAACATGTTCGAGAACACTGCGATGAGCATTGATGCAGCTGTTTGGACAACGAGTAAAATGGACCTGCACAGCGCAATAATGTTTAGACCAATACATAGTTTGAGGGTCAATCTTTCACGTGCATGGGGGTCTGCAAACCAAGTCTTTTCAAACTCTACATCTTGACCTTGGTGAACATGTGCTGTACAATGCAAATCTTCCTCTTTCATATAATCTGTGTCAACTGATGAGGTGTTCAAGTATGCGAGCTGTACAAGGTGTTTTGGAGTTTGTGTGAACTGATCTGAGCAGAGCTGCCAGACATACACATACAGGGGGCTTCCAAACCCATACTGCACACCGCACATTTCACTTACTTCAATAGTTAGTCCATCTGGAGTGGATGTGAGATTTACTTCTAATTTGCACATTAAATCACGTGCTAACAAATTTACTGGACATGTATGTGAGATGAGGAATGAGTGGGACGTAACTTTTCCTTCCTCGCTTTTACACGGGAGGTTGACTGAGAAAGTTTCGGTTACAGGTCGTCCTGAGATGCCCATCGTCTGAATAGAATTTGAGCTGAGCGGTGGGTCTACTGGAAGTACCCCATGTTGTATCACTGAGTGTCCTGCTCCAGAATCTACTAGAAAGGCTAACACATGCCCACACACAGTGAGGGGCATACAAGGGAGTTTAGAAAAGGGAGTAGTTGTGTATTTTAACAAACTTAATGCAACTTCAGGTGTATCTATCTGGACTGGTGTATCGGGCATTTCTGTGTAGTCTTGCTGTTGCATGCAGGTGCTGCTACTAATGTGTTTAACGTTATGTGAATGTTCCTGTCTATGTGTATGTGTATCATCAGGTGTGTGTGTGTGTTACCTCCCCTGTTCTCTGTGTGGGGCCCGTTCCCGGAGTCTGCCCATCAGTCTGCTTTGCTGTACTCCTCACAAGGCTTCTGGCTGCTTCTGTGGAGACAATTTCGAGCAATGTGTCCCTTCCGATTGCAGTTGTAGCAGGTTACGCCTTTAATCCAGGACGGGTCGCCCCAGGTCATCCTGCCTCGGCCCCTACCTCGACCTCTTCCTCTTCCTCCTTCTCCAGGCTGAACCGTCTGGAAAAGAGTGAGAGTGGCGGCGTGTAGGTCTTGGTCTCTTTGTGTCAACTTTGTCTTCTCCTTCTCCTTCAGCAGCTTTTCTGCATGCACAGCGTACTGCTCGATCTTGGTGAGACTGGTGGTTTCCCACAGGAGACAGAGCTGCTTTACTAACTTGGCCACTGCTGGATCCATACCGCTCATGAAACTGTTCCGCAGGTGCGCTTCCCAGACCTCAGGAGTGCCTTCCACTCCACCCAGGGTCGCAGGTCTGGTCAGGCCACTGTGTTTCTCATGCACAGCAGTGAGACGGGTGAGAAATGCTGACACCCCTTCTCCATCTTCTTGCTTACACATACTGATCTTAGTCATGTCTATGTTCGAAGGAAAAGCACTATCCAGACGAGCACAGAGAGCAGTGATGGTATCTCTATACTCACTATTGCCAGCCGCGCTCCAGTCTGGTGTAGTCATTCGCTGGTCAGCTTCCGGCCACTCTTTGGAAACTTTGTTCCAATCTATACCCATCTTTGTCATGATTAGGCAGCGAAGTTCATGGGTGGTCGGTCGGAATTTTCTGCAAAATATCAACAGTTCGTTACCAAATCTCTTTCCTCCTACCTTTCTCACATTGGGAAGAGAAGCCATGCTTTCCTTGATGTCCGCTGTCGTCCAGGGTCTGTGGACTAAAAGCACGCCACCAGCTCCAGCCACTTCCACCATTGGAAGATGAAGGACTTCAGACTTTAGATTATGGCCTTGTGGACCCACTGGTGAGCACGTGGTCAGGTCCAGGAGAGTATCTTTTCCATCGCCATATGTAAGACCGGATCTCGTGTGTGATGGAGAAGCGAGGGGAGGTGCTGATGCTGGAGGCAGCTGGTAGGCTGGGGGAGATTCCAGAGGCTCAGTTTTTTCCTTCGTCTCAACTTCTCCCCTTCTCTGTGGGTGAGGCGCTTGTGGGAATGATGCTCCGCCTTGCTGAGGAGGCAGTGTGTGTCGGGGTGGTGGGGCAGACTCCAGGTCAGGGTCCATCTAAAATTTCAAACACTGAGAAGAGGGTGAGAGCCCTGCCTGTTGTTTCTCTCTTTTGTACTCTCGCTTAAGTGTTTCTTCTTTCCATGCAGAAAACGCCCTCCAGTCCCCTAAGAACTTAACATTATCTGCAGACTCTTCTTTTTCCTTCTGTTTCAACTTTCTTCTAACTGTCCTATCTGCCTGGGACTAAAACTGCCCTTTTCAGGGAATCCTAAGTCCTTTACCCATATATCAAACTGTGCCAAATAATCCTCGCCATACGAGGTTTTCATAAACTGGATGTTTGGGCTGTCATAGGAACAGCCGATTCTTATTATAGCACATGTAGCTTCACACTTACTTGCTTTTTCTTTTCTTTCCCTAACTTACTGTTTCTGTTCCTCATTGTACACTGTTATATCAATAGGTTATGACAACAATGGCTGAGTTTTTTTTTTTTCAGAATCACAAGAAGAGCAAGTTGGACTATGTCCAAAAATGCAACACAATAATCTTTTAGGTGTGTTCTTATTAGTAAACAATTTATCTGACATTTGCCTTAAACCAAAGTAGGTATCATTTAACACAACCTCAAAGACAACTCGCGCATGTGTACAAAAGCTGTTTCTCTGTTTCAGAATTTGGAGGAGGACAGTACTCTGTTGATTCATCAATATTTTGCGTGCACACCGGTGTGTCTTTGCATTTTCGCGATCGAACCTCTCTATCCCGTTCCCCAGACGGGCCAGTTGTTCACACAGAACAAAGGGAGCAAGATTCAATTCCCACGAATCGCTGAACGTGAATCCGTCGAAACACGCACCCGTACTTCCCCTCCTCAAGTAGGCGAGCAATTACCCAGTCGTCACTTAGGCGGATAATTCTCTAACACAACCCAATAAACTACTCGCAGTTTATTGTCTCAAAATTGTGTTTTATCCGTTGTCTGCAAACATATTGATGGTACCACAGTTTAGCAGTCCTCCTGGGCTCGGACAAACTTCTGTCCGTCTCTTATATCAGTCTTCCTTGACTGGGACAATCTCTGTCCATCTCTTATATCATTCTTTAAATACTAGGACAAATCTCTGTCCATTTCTTGTATCATTCTTTAAATACTGTTTCCACTAATTTCTTTACACAAGAATGCAAAGTTATCACTTACTGGTTCGGTGAGCCCTGATGGCCTGGTCTCTCGTCCGAGTTCTCAGCTCCGCACCGTAGCCTTGGGAGTGTTCCGTCGTCCGAGGATCAGACGCATAGGGCCCACCCAGGGACGCCAAATTGTAATGGAAATTTCTAATAAACACTTCAGAATGCTTAACAGTTGTCTTTTCAGTCATTTATTATAGTAGATCATATAAAGATATATAAAATAGGAAAGGAAAGAGAAGAATAGAAGAAGACACCACTTCTGATGATGCTGAGAGTACGCGCACTCTGAGTTGTGTTTTAGGAATGTTATCTATTATACTCTGAAAGCATTCGCTCACTGCTTGTGTCTTCACGTGATTGGCTCAAGATTTTCTATGAAGCTTTGTTAGAGCGTGCACCTGGTGTGCGGGTGGATGCGTAGTTATGAGAACTCAGGCACCCTGCTTATCACCACCAAGGTCAGGAAAGGTGGTTACATCATGAGAAGATGCAAGCTAGGATGAACTCAAGCACCCTGCTCATTACCACCAAGGCCACAGAAAAGCGATTACAACATAGGAAAAAACATCTTTCTCAGTATAGGCCACTTGAGCTCAACACACAGAAACACAGAGAATAATAATGTTCATCCATTAAAAATTCCCTCACACCGAGCAACATCCCTCTTTATCTGTGGCCAATAAAAATGTTGCAACAACTGGTTGTAGGTTTCCTTCACCCCAAAGTGATCTGCAGCCTCCCCATGAGCTGCCTTAAGAGCAACTTCACGACATTTCTCAGGCATCACTACCTGCAAAACCTGTTCTCTCACAGTAGAATCTGCATTAGGTGACCACCTTCTCAGCAGCAACCCATCCTTGACGAAATAACTGTGTTCCAATTCATTACTATGTTCAGCAAGGTCAAAATATTTTTGTAAACTCTGTTTTCTGAGCTTCCACAATTTCAGGGCGAGACAAAGGTACTGGTAAATGAGGAACAAATGTGTTCTTAGATACGTCAGACATCTTGAAGTTCTGCGCGCGTGCCATAGCACGTGTCACAGCACATGCTGTGAAAACATCTGGAAAATCTTTTTGACACTTATCCAACTCATTTGGTGGAAAAGCCTTTGTTATAACCACAGGAGATGGTGAGACCTGATTAGGGAACACACAGTCACGAGCTAAGTTATTTCCTACAATCGAATTCCATCTATGGGTAAGGAGGGACGAACAGCAATTGTTACCACGAGGTAACAATTGCTGTTCGTCCCTCCTTACCCATAGATGGGTACCCATAGATGGGTGCCATTCACAAAACTGGAACACAACTCAATTTTGTGCAATGGCACAGGGAAAGACTGCAAACCAATACCTCTAATCAATACGAAATTACCTGTGTCAGATTTAGAGGAAAATGGCAAAACAGACTGACAAATAAAGCTTTCTGATGCCCCTGTGTCACGAAGAATTTTTACAGGAACACGAGAAGAGCCACCAACCAGTGAAAGAAACCCCTCTGTAATGAATGGCACATAATCTGCTAGACTAGATGTCAGATGCATCACACTGCACAGCTACTGTGTGATCAACTAATGCTGTACACTGAGCACTGATACACATTTTCACTGGAACATTTTTGGAGTTACCCTTTGATCGCACAGCAGGAGTAGAGGAAGCACAGAGGCCAACTTTGCCTCCGTCATTCTTTATTTTACCCAATAGAACGGGGCAATTTGCCTTCCAGTGGTTTGTACCAAAACAGTAATTACAATCTTTTTTAGGATCAAACCCAAAAGGTTTGAAATGCACGGAATTGGTGTTGGAATTAACAGAAGTATTCGTGCTACCACTGCCAGGACGATGGTCCTTGCAAGTGTCAAAACCCAAACTAGAAATACGCGATGGAATTTTGTGAGTGAGTGAGAAATTATCAGCGAGGACAGCAGCATCAGATGGTGTCTTAACCTTCTGTTCGTTAAGATAAGTGGCTATACGATCGATCAGGCAGTGCATTTTTAAACTGCTCCAATACCAAAAGGTCACAAAGCTTTTCAAAAGTATTAATGCTTTCGGCTGTAAGCCAACGTTGGAAGTAACTGGTTAAATCCCTGACCCATTCTGCATACGTTTGCTTGTCAGTTTTTTTCCACGAACGAAAACGCTGTCTGTACGCTTCAGGAATCAACTCATAACACTTTAACACAGCCGCTTTAAGTTTTGTACACCTTTCGTTCCAAAGAAGGTAGAGCCACTGTCCGCGACCAATTAAAGATGTCTGTAACAATAAAGTTTTCTCCTCATCACTCCAGTGCTGTTCAGATGCAATATTTTCAAACAATGAGAAAAAGACATCTGGGTCACGCTCGTTAAACTTAGGCAGGAACTTTACCATATTGGCCAAGCTGTTCGAAGTTGGCGTAGAGCTGGCAAGGTTACCCTCAGCCGCCAGCTGTAGTTTAGCGCGCTCAAACTCGCGTTGCTGCTCTGCATTTCTAAGTTTATGCATCTCCAACTCGCGTTCCCTGTCCTTTTCTTGCATTTCTAATTTAATTTGCTGCATTTTCAGTTCGTGTTGCAATTTTAACAACTCCACTTGCTGCTCATACGACAGCGAGGTCACCGTCTGTGAGTGCGCAGCCGGCAAAGTTGGCTTCGCATCAAAGCCCAATTCACCTTTATGAGAGTGCTCCCGCCCCTCGGCAGGCAACACCTGTTTCTTAATCACCATCCCCCGAATAAAAAAAAAAAACCACTAAGTCCTCTTTTAATGCGGTCTTCGGCAATGCTATATCAATTTCATAGTGGTCAGCAACACTATATAATTGATCTTTGGTGAGCATGAGGAACAATGCCTCTGAAGGAGCTTTAAAAAACGCTTCAAGATTACTCATCTTGTTGCAACAAATCCAAGTCACCAATACAATATTCAAACTGGCCACAAATAGGCACCAGCGCATGCCACCAAACAAATACTAACCCTGGCTCAAACAAACAAAAACACTTTCTCAAACAATTACCAAACAAATCCGATATCCAAACACAATCAAATCCAAATTATTTTGGCAAAGTGGAATGCCACTCGCGCTACGAGACAGCAGCGGAGATTCCCCATAAACATTTACCGCCCACTAAACTGACCTGTCTTCACACTGGGCCCCAGAGCAAGGATCATTTACTCACCAATACCGCTGGACCCGTACTGTCCCGACAGATGCCAATTCAGCCGGATTTCCAAGGCGGTGTCCTCACCCAGGCTTCAGTGACACAGCAGCCTAAACCCAACGCAGCGCATTCTAATTGGGGAAAATGCAGGCTCCACAATATGCCACCCCGCAGCGCAAGCACAAACACACTTGCCACTCCAAACAATCAAAATAATAAGCCAGAAGGCTCCAAATTTCCAAAGCAATATTCCAAAAAGTATTATCAAAATGAGGAAGTTTACCAAAACAACTACAATATTTAACCCCGAACCTTCCAAATGATGTGAAACTCCCCACAAACAAACACAGAAAGTTTACACTACCAAAATGCCAAAATCCAATTCACTATCAAAGGTTTGAACGAGCCCCCATATGTCGTGCCTACTTGGCTCAAAATAAGCACAACTGAAAGGGAGTCCACACTGTTGTTTGGGTTAAATAGTATTTTATTTAAACATAATTAAGAAATAAGAAATAATAAGCATTTAAAGGAAAATAATAAAGCGCTGGTTGGCCCGTGCAGGGCCTCCATGGTGCAAAGCAAGAGTTACCCAAACCAAAAGCCCCGATAGCCAGCGAGCGAACACTGAATGGCCATGTATTTGAACTGTCACGGCTGTCTAGACCAGGTGTTGCAGTACCAGACAGCTCCCCCTTTGGACTGGAGGGAGACCCGGACAAGTTCAAGTTCAATATATGGGGAAGGAGTGAGCACTCTCAGCAAAGCAAAGCCGGGCGTGACAATACAAATATAAAAGAATAAGATATGGGGAAGAGAGGACGGGGGAAAGGGGGGAGAAGTGGGGTTAGGGTAAGTGTGTGTGTGGGGGGGAGAAGCAGGAAAGATATTGCGCTTTATATTGCACATTGTCCGGTATTGCTTATTGTTAGGCTAGGCTAGGCTACTGCTCCTTCCCATCCTCTGTCCTCCTGTTACCCCTCCTCCTCTCCCCCCCAGAGAGGAGTTGTACAGTCTGATGGCGTGAGGGACAAAGGAGTTTTTGAGTCTGTTCATCCTGCACTTGGGAAGGAGCATTCTGTCACTGAACAGGCTCCTCTGGTTGCTGATGACGGTGTGCAGAGGGTGACTGGCATCATCCATGATGTTCAATAGCTTGTCCATAGATCTCTTCTCTGCCACCATCACCAGAGAGTCCAGCTTCATGCCGACCACAGAGCCGTCCAGCCTGGATGTGTCCTTCTTGGATGTGCTGCCCCCCCAGCACACCACGGTGTAAAACAGAACACTGGTGACCACAGACTGATAGAACATCCACAGGAGTTTCCTGCAGATGTTCAAGGACCGCAGCCTTCTAAGGAAGTATAGCCTGCTCTGTCCCTTCCTGTATAAGTGATTGGTGTTGCAATTCCAGTCCAGCTTGCTGTCCAGCCACAGCCCGAGGTACTTGTAGGAATCCACAGCCTCCACCTTGACTCCCTCGATCAGAAATGGTCGTGACCTTGGTCTGGACCTCCCAAAGTCAATGACCATCTCCTTGGTCTTCAAGGTGTTGAGCTGCAGATGGTTCCTGTTGCACCACACAGCAAAGTCCCTCACCAGGCTCCTATACTCCTCCTCTCTGTCATCACTGATACACCCAACGATGGCTGTGTCATCGGCAAACTTCTGAATGTGACACAGCTCTGAGTTGTAGCAGAAGTCCGCGGTGTACAGGGTGAAGAGAAGAGGGGCCAGCACCATGCCCTGGGGTGCTCCAGTGTTGCTAATTACAGTATCAGATGTGATGTCCTTCATCCTGACATACTGCGGCCTGTCAGTGAGGTAGCTGGAGATCCAGGTGACCAGGCAGGGGTCCACTCGCATCCTGTTCAGTTTGTCCTGAAGCAGTAGGGGCTGGATGGTGTTGAAGGCACTTGAGAAGTCCAAGAAGAGGATCCTCACTGTGCCATTTCCCTTATCCAGATGTTAGTGGGCTCAGTGTAGCAAGTAGAGGATGGTGTCTTCCACACCAACACCTGCCTGGTATGCAAACTGCAGATAGTCCTGGGCATGTTGTACCTGGGGTCTGAGGAGGCTGAGGAAGAGCCGCTCCAATGTCTTCATCAGATGTGAAGTGAGTGCCACTGGTCGGGAGTTGTTCAGCACACTGGGCTGATTCTTTTTGGGAACTGGAACAATACAGGATGTCTTCCAGAGGGTTGGCACTCTCCTCAGCTGCAGGCTGAGGTTGAAGATGCATTGGAGTGGTTCACCCAGTTCACCAGTGCAGGTCTTCAGTAGTTGTGGACACACCTTGTCCGGGCCTGCTGCTTTCCTGGGGTGAAGCTTCCTCAGTTGACCTCTGACCTAGTCTGCAGTAATGCATAGAGGAGTCTGTGTTGAGGTGGGGGAGGAGGGGGCTGCTGTGATGACTGGGGGGAGGTGTGTTGAGGGAAGAAGGAGAGATGGCTGCAGTGAGGGAGAGGGTGGGGGGGACGTGGGCTGATTGAACCGATTGAAGAAGTCGTTCAACTCGTTCGCCCTCTCCACTGTCCCCTCAACGACTCTGGTCTTTGTATTGTAATACACTTGACTAAAGCTGCTGGTGCCCCTAAAGGCTGAGCTAATTTCACGTGCCCTGATAGTCCCCTATTGAGGTATTTCACTCACGTGACCAAGTCATGTGACGCTGCCATTTTGGACGGCACGGCTCGAATCAGTTTGAATGCGAGGAAGGCGACAAACGAAAAACATAAAAGAAAAAGGAGCGAGATGCAGAAAACATCTTCACTATCCAGCGACGTAGGGCATTTACAGGGCGAGCAGAGGGAGAGGTATTTGCAAAAATTGAGTTTAGCAGGCTTAGAGAACGACATTTACCTGCTTCCACCAGGATTGTTCACTGACAGCAAAGATTTGTTCACATTTTCATTCGGTCCTCAGGATAAACAAAATGTTATTAAATGTCATTGAAATAACTTCTTAGTCTGTTGAGACATGGCCCGTTATAAGTTTTTCCTTTACTGTATTTACTAGTTTACTGAGCGCGCTCCGGGGCTGGCTGGCTGGCTAGCTAGCGCTCCGGGGCTGGCTGGCTAGCTAGCGCTCCGGGGCTGGCTGGCTAGCTAGCGCTCCGGGGCTGGCTGGCTAGCGAGCGCTCCGGGGCTGGCTGGCTAGCGAGCGCTCCGGGGCTGGCTGGCTAGCGAGCGCTCCGGGGCTGGCTGGCTAGCGAGCGCTCCGGGGCTGGCTGGCTAGCGAGCGCTCCGGGGCTGGCTGGCTAGCGAGCGCTCCGGAGCTGGCTGGCTGGCTGGCTGGCGCTAGCTGGCTAGCGCTCCGGGGCTGGCTGGCTAGCGAGCGCTCTGGGGCTGGCTGGCTGGCTGGCGCTAGCTGGCTAGCGCTCCGGGGCTGGCTGGCTCAGTAAACTAGTAAATCCAGTAAAGGAAAAACTTGAGACTGAAAGGTTTTAACAGTCATCCAAATGACTGAACGTAAACATTGCTACAGTAACATACCAGCTACTGTTGTTGACATTAGCTAGCTTGCCGTCCAAAATGGCGGACACCGGGGCATCACGTGACCCTGTGACGTCAGGTGAAATACCTCAATAACCAGAACTCTTTCAGGTTTTTCAGTGGGTGTATCACTAAGGAGAGCAAACCCGCTCGACATGTGAAGCGGACAGGAGTGGTGCTCCCGTGGGCGAGCCTCAGCGGTAGCTTTGGCTCTACGCTTATGCCTCTGAGTCATCACCCATTCGCCCCACTGTAAGGGCTCTCATGTCGGAGTTGGGGGATTACTAACTCCACCTAGGGCATCCAGACTTTCCCCTACAGAAACTACACTGTTCTCATTCTCACTGGCCTTCTCTAAAGCCTGGATACGCGCTTCTAAAACTGCAATCTTCTCCGTCAGAGAGCTAACTAATCTGCACTTATCACAAATATCACTAGCAACGGAGGAAGAATGACTAAACATCCTGCACTCAGCACACTGAACAGGCTGAAGGTGTGCCATGATGAAAAGATTCACATACCTTAATTGAAGATCTGTTGATATTAAAGCAGATCCGATGTGGATGGCCTCCGCTTGTGGTCTTTACACAGGAGGAGAAAAAAGAAAGCTTCCGGTCTCGGTGTTCTTCCGAAAAAAAGAAAAAAAATGGAAAAAAGAAAGCGAAAGTGGAAAGTACAATAAAAAATGAAGAGGATACTGGAAAAGTATTTGTAGAAAAAATAAAGATTAGTGATTAACGCCAACACTCACGGAAAAAGGACTTGTCGCAAACAACTCGGAAACCAGGAAGTGCGTAGCACAGAATGTGCATGCGCCAACTCTAGAGTCTGATTGTATAACTGCATGAATGAGCAGGGGGTAGGGAAGACTTGGGACAAGTTTTCAGCTTTTGTAGATTATGTGAAATTCTTTGCAGGTAGCGTCACATTCATATTACATTAGAGAGTGTTTACTGTAACCATCTTGCCACATTAGTTTCTCAGCTTGTAACATGCACTGGCCTTCAGGCTTCACTTTTTCTGTCATTATTTTTTGCAGGAAGACATGAGACATTATATTGGGAAACTTGGAACATAGTGGGAAGACATGGAACAAAAACAAAATACCTAGGCTTACATGTTTAATTTTTATTTACAACCCCAATTCCAAAAAAGTTGGGACACTGTGTTAAACATAAATAAAAACAGAATGTGAAGATTTGCAAATCAGGGAAACTCTATATTTCATTGAAAATAGTACAAAGACAGTTGAACATGATTTTTTTTTTCTCATACTCATTTTGAATTTGATGTCAGCAGCATGTTTCAGAAAAGTTGGGACAGGGGCAACAAAAGACTGAAAAACTTGTGTAATGTTTAAAAAACTAATTTGGTTAATTGGCAACAAGTCAGTAATTATGATTGGGTATAAAAAGAGAATCCCAGAGAGGTATCTCTCAGAAGTAAAGGTGGGGAGCAGTTCAGTGCTCTGTGAAAGACTGCGTGGGCAAACAGTACAACAATTTAATAATAGCATTTCTCAATGTAAAATTACAAAGAATTTGGGGATCACATCATGTATGGTACATAATATCTATAATTAAAAGATTCACAGAATCTGGAGAAATCTATGCAAGAGACAAGGCTGAAAACTGACAATGGATGCCTGTGATCTTCAGGCCCTCAGGCAACACTGCATTAAAAGCAGACATGTATCTATAGTGGAAATCACTGTATGGGCTCAGGAATATTTCCAAAATCCATCGTCTGTGAAAACAGTTCATTACTGCATCCACAAATGCAAGTTAAAACCATATATAAACAATATCCAGAAACACCGCCACCTTCTCTGGGCCTGAGCTCTTTTATGATGGACTGAGGCAAGGCAAGTTTATTTATACACGGAGTGCAGAATTATTAGGCAAGTTGTATTTTTGAGGATTAGTTTTATTATTGAACAACAACTATGTTCTCAATCAAACAAAAAGACTCATAAATATCAAAGCTGAATATGTATGGAAGTTAGAGTGGGGTGTTTTTAGTTTTGGCCATTTTAGGAGAATATGTATGTGTTCAGGTAACTTTCACTGTGCAGAATTATTAGGCAACTTAATAAAAACCAAATATGTAGCCATTTCACTTATTTATTTTCACCAGGTACACTGATATGACAACTCCAGATTTGCAAATAAACATATCTGACATTCAAATACAAAACAAAAACAAAATCAGTGACCAATATAGCCACCCTTCTTCATGAGGACACTCAAAAGCTTTCCATCCATAGATTCTGTCAATTTCTTTATCTGTTCACGACCAACATTGTGTGCAGCAGCAACCACGGCCTCCCAGACACTGTTCAGAGAGGTGTACTGTTTTCCCTCTTTGTAGACCTCACGTTTTATAATGGACCACAGGTTCTCTATGGGGTTTAGGTCAGGTGAACAAGGGGGCCATGTCATTATTTTTTTCACCTTTCAGACCTTTACTGGCTAGCCATGCAGTGGAGTATTTGGACGCATGAGATGGAGCGTTATCCTGCATGAAAATCATGTTCTTCTTGAAAGATGCTGACTTTTTCCTATACCACTGCTTGAAGGTTTCTTCCAGGAACTGGCAGTAGGTCTGGGAGTTGAGTTTGAGTCCATCCTCAACTCGAAAAGGTTCAACAAGCTCGTCTTTGATGATACCAGCCCATAGCAGTACTCCACCTCCACCTTGCTGGCGTCCGAGTCGGAGTGGAGCTCTGTGCCCATTACTGATCCAGCCACAGGCCCATTCATCTGGCCCATCAAGAGTCACTCTCATCTCATCAGACCACAGCACCTTAGAAAAATCAGTCTTAAGATATTTCTTGGCCCAGTCTTGACGTTTTATCTTGTGTGCCTTACTCAGTGGTGGTCGTTTTTCAGCCTTCCTTACCTTGGCCATGTCCCTCAGTATTGCACACCTTGTACTCTTTGACACTCCAGGAATGTTGCAACTCTGGAATATGGCAGAACTGGATGCTAATGGCTGCTTGTTAGCTTCACGCTTGATTTTCCGCAGATCATGTGCAGTTATTTTGCGCCTTTTTTTTCCCCACACACTTCTTTCGACCCTGTTGACTATTTGCAATGAAACGCTTGATTGTTCGGTGATCACGTTTCAACATCTTCGCAATTTCAAGAGTGCTGCATCCGTCTGCAAGACATCTCACAATTTTATACTTTTCAAAGTCTGTCAGATCTCTCTTCTGACCCATTTTGCCAGAGGAAAAGAGGTTGCCTAATAATTATGCACACCTGATATAGGGTGTTGATGTCATTAGACCACACCCCCTCTCATTACACAGATGCACAGCACCTGATATACTTAATTGGTAGTAGGCTTTCAAGCTTAAACAGCTTGGAGTGGGACAACATGCATTAAAAGGATGTTGTGGTCAAAATACTCACTTGCCTAATAATTCTGCACTCAGTGTATAGCACATTTCATACACAGTGGCAGTTCAATGTGCTTTACAGAAGTAAAAGCAAAACAGTAAACAATAGAGAATAAAATTACATAAAATAAATGGGAAAAATATAATAAGAATTAAACAATAGTAGAAATAAAATAATAAAATTAAATAGAAGTTCAAATAGGGGAAAAAACAGCAGAATAAAATAGAATAAAAGTTAAGTAAAATTTGAAACATGCAGAGACTGTAAAAGTAAAGATTATAAAACATGTAAAGAAGACAATATTAATTATTTAACAGAAAGCATCTGAAAACAGCTTGGTCTTTAACCTAGATTTGAAGCTGCCAACAGCAGGAGCATTTTTAATGTCCTCTGGCAGTTGGTTCCATAGCTGCACTGCATAGTAGCTAAAAGCTGCTTCACCATACTTTGTTTTAACAACAGGTTTTAATAGTAAATTTTTCTGTTGCGATCTGGTAGATCTGATTGGGTTAGGTCGCTGCAACATATCAGAGAGGTAATTGGGCCCTGTACCATTTAGAGATTTGTACACCAGCAGCAATGCTTTAAAGTCAATTCTGTAGCTTACTGGAAGCCAGTGAAGGGACCTTAGAATTGGAGTAATGTGCTCTGTTCTTTTTGTTCATGTGAGAACCCTAGCCACTGCATTTTGAACCAGCTGAAGTCATTTGATGGTCTTTTTTGGCAGGCCTGTGAAAAGGCCATTGCAGTAAACAACCCTACTAGAGATGAAGGCATGTATCAGTTTTTCCAGATCATTTTTTGACATAAGTCCTCTTAGTTTGGAAATGTTTTTTAGGTGATAAAATGCCGTTTTAGTGATTGCTTTCATGTGACTGTCAAAGTTTAGCTCGCTGTCAGTGAAAACACCAAGATTTTTAACCATTTCTTTAGTTTTAATCCCTTTTGTGTCAAGAATAGTGGTAATCCTGAGTCTTTCATCTTTTTTTCCAAATAGAATTACTTCTGTTTTATCTGTGTTCAGCTGAAGAAAATTTTGTGACATCCAGTTGTTGATTTGATTGATACACTGGTAGAGACATTCAAGGGGGGCATAATCATTAGGTGATAAAGCAAAATAAATTTGGGTGTCATCTGCATAGCAGTGATACAAAATTGAATTGTTATTGATAATTTGCCCAAGTGGGAGCATATAAAGGTTGAATAGTAATGGTCCAAGAATCGACCCCTGGGGGACACCACAGGTCAAGGACATTGACGTTGAGGAACAATTTCCCATGGTAACAAAGAAGCTATCTTTTAAGTATGAATTTAACCAATTGATAACTTTACCAGTCAATCCAACCCAGTGCTCAAGTCGATATAGCAGTATGTTGTGATCAACAGTATCAAAAGCTGCACTGAGGTCCAGTAATACCAGGACCGATGTTTTGCCTGCATCAGTATTAAGACGTATGTCATTTATAACTTTAATCAGCGCTGTTTCAGTGCTATGATTGGCACGAAATCCTGACTGAAAATTATCAAAATGGCTGTTTGATATCAAGAAGGCAGTTAATTGATTGAAGACAATTTTTTCAAGGATTTTCCCGATGAATGGTAAATTTGATATTGGCCTGTAGTTATTTAATACTGAAGGATCCAGATTATTTTTTTTAAGTAGGGGCTTTACAACGGCTTTTTTCAGGGACACAGGAACAACGCCAGTCTCTAGGGATGTATTTATAATTTGAAGCACATCTGTAATTATAAGATGAAGAACAGACTTAAAAAAGTTGGTGGGCAGAATGTCCAATTCAGGTGTTGCTGAACTGAGATTTTGTACAGTTTTTTCAAGAGTCTCATAATCAATTAAACAAAATTCTGACATTGTGTTGAAGTTATCTATCTGTGTCATTGGTGATTGCAATTTTTCAATTTTTTGCAACTGAGATATATTATGAGCAATATTCTGCCATATTTTATCAATTTTACCTTTGAAGAAGGATGCAAACTCATTGCATTTATTAACTGAGAGAAGTTCAGGTGTTAATTGTGGTGGGGGATTAGTTAGCTTCTCTACTGTTGAAAATAGCACACGGGCATTGTTCATATTCCTGTTGATGAGGTTGGAGAAGAAAGACTGTCTTGCTTTACGAATTTCATAATTATAATTACAAAGCATCTCTTTATGGATTTGATAATGGATGTGAAGTTTAGATTTGTGCCATTTTCTTTCAGTTTTTCTACATTCTCTCTTTAGCAGTTTAACAGCCGGGTACTGCTTCCATGGTGCTTTCTGCTTATCATTGACTCTTTTGATTTTGAATGGAGCAATATCATCCATAATTTGGGTCATATTTAAATTAAAAATTTCCAGTAAATCATCTACAGAGTCTGACATTTTGGTTGAGTTCTGAGAGAGAGCTTGCTCAAAGAGAACACGTGTTGTCTTTTATGACTCTCCTACCCATAGTCGTTGAGCTGTTCTGAATGTGAGGAGACATAGAAACATCAGAGAAAACACAAAAATGATCAGATAAGGCCAGGTCAACAACAGTAGTAGAAACAGTAAGACCCTTTGTGAACACGAGGTCAAAGGTATGACCACGAGAGTGGGTCGGCCCCTGTACATGTTGTACTAGGTTGAAGTTGTCAATAAGTGCAAGTAGTTCTTTGGCATAAGTGTTTTCAGTATTATCTACATGCAAGTTAAAATCCCCAGATATAATAAGACAATCAAACTCTAAGCAAATGACTGACAACAGTTCACCAAACTCTTCAAGAAAGACTTTGGCTGAATGTCTCGGAGGCCTATAAATAGTTAATAATAATATGTTAGGAGAGCATGTAACAAGTGCACATAAGTGTTCAAAGGATGTAAAATCACCAAGTGAGGATTGTTTACATTGAAAAGAGACTTTGAATATATTTGCGATCCCTCCACCTTTCCCTTGTCGGGTAACATTCAAAAAATTAAAATTTGGGGGAGCTGCTTCAATAAGGGTGGTAGCACTATTTGCTTGATCCAGCCAAGTTTCAGTTAGAAGCAAAAAAATCAAGATTGTGTTTGCAGATAAGATCATTAATTAAAAATGACGTGTTTGAAAGTGATCTAACGTTCAGAAGAGCTAGCTTTACAGAAAGTCTAGAAGTAATATCTGCTTGTGCACTCTGATGTTGTTTTAAAACAGGAAGGAGATTAGATTGGTTTACCCCCTGGGTTAAATGTGCTCTATGTTTTCTATTTCTTATCAACACAGGAATAGAGAATGGCATAGGCATATTGGGTCCCAGCTGGTTTTCAAAACTACACCCATTTGCAGGGACCCAGAGTACATCAAACAAGACTTTCTAAATGTTCCATTTGGTTTGAGGGTGAAAGGATTGGAGATGACATGTATCTTTTAGATGGTGAAAAAGATTTGTAGCCAGCTGAAAGTCCTGGGTGAACACAGTTTTGATGAACTGGGTTGTCGCGACAGATTTGGGCTGGAAAAAGAGAGTGTAGCCATTGGGAGCGATCTTTGCATACTATTAGGGAAATCCATGCGGGTGGGAGACAGAGATAGTGCAGTGAAGTCAGAAGAGCGAGAAATTGGTGAGTTCTTTGTATGGCAGTTTGTCTCTGATTTTTGGCAGACTGTCTTTGAATCTTGGCAGTCTGGCAGGTCAGATGTCTGTGTGTCCTTGATGACGACTTGCAAAGATGATTGTTTTGGCTTTGCAGAGGTATTGTTTTTTTGTAACTATGTCAGTCTGCAACATCTTATCAACTGTTTTCCTCAATGCTGGCTGAGAAAAGATTGCAAGTCTGTAATGGTCTACTAAGACTTTGGCTCCAATCCAGCTGAGTTGAGTGCTATTTGGCTTGAAGAATTCTCTGCGATTCCAGAAAAGGTTAAAATTGTCTATGAAGTTCATACCAAATGAAAAACAAGCTTTTCCAAGCCAGGTGTTAAGACTGAAGAGTCGAGAAAATGCAAAACTTCCTCTCGCTGGGAGTGGGCCACTAATAAAAGATTGTATTCCAGTCTTATAAAGATCAGAAAAAAAGTTTTCTGAAATCATCTTGGACAAACAGCTGTTCTCTGAAAACATAATTTGCTCCCACATGCACAACAATACGTTTGATAGTTTTATGCTCGGACATGAGTTTCAAAATGCTGTCTTTGGTATCAGAAATGGATGCATTTGGAAGGCAGCAAATAATCATCCCATGACCTTTTAAATGTCTTACAGTGGAATCACCAAGAATAAGGGTTGTGGGATCAGGTGGTGTTACGAGCTGCTTTTTGCCTCTTCCCACAGCTCTTCGATCTTGGTGCGATCTCTTTTTATGATGTGTTTGTCCGCTTGAAAAATCCTCTTCCACATCCCTGAGGCATTTAAATTTGTTCTGAAGCCTTATGGGCTGTGGATTTTCCATAGGATTGTAAATCCTATTGTAATTTGTAGAACGAGCTGGTGTTGAGGTAATTACTCTTCTGTTTTTATTTTTGGGTTTGCCACCCATCATTTGCCAGTTTTCCGTACTCACATTTTGCCCAGCTTGATTGATGAATTCATCCATTCGATCTGCAATGCCATCGGTCTGTCGGAGTGCAATCTCTGCATTCTCAGCCACTGTTTCTGTACTCCTTTCCTGAGATATCGCTTTTAATTCGTCCGTCTTTGGCAGAGCATCAATCTTTGATTCCAGGATAGAAATCCTCTGTTCTAGTTCCATGCATTTTCTGCAGGATTTTTTGCCCCTGGCATTTTGTTTTAAAAGCTAACTTATAAAGATGAAAAATAAAATGAAAAAATAGTGGAAATTAAATTAAAATTAAATTAAAAGCTTATAAAGATTAAAAATATAAAATGAAAAAATAGTGGAAATTAAATGAGAAAGTAAAGTATAGAAATAAAGACCAAGAAAGCAGGAGCAAAGCAAATAAAGATCAAGAAAGCAGGAGCAAAGCAAAGAAGTGAGGTGAAATAGAATATTGTCCCGAGGTCTGACAAATCAAAATGAAAAATTTTTTTTAGAAATCATGGACACCACATCCTCCAGGCTAAAAAGGAGGGGGACCATCCATCTTATCAGTGCACAGTTCAAAAGCCAGCATCTTTGATGGTATGAGGGTGCATTAGTGCACAGGACTTGGGTAGCTTGTACATCTGGGAAGACATAATTTAATGCCAAATGATATATACACTTTTCAGAGCAATATGCTTCCATCCAGACAAAATCTTTTCCAAGGAAGGCCTTCCTTCTTTCAGCAAGACAATGCCAAACCACTTTCTGCACATATTAAAACTGCATGGTGCCATCGTAAGAGTGTTCGGGTACTAAATTGGCCTGCCTGTAGTCCAGACCTGTCTCCCATTTTAAAACATTTGGTGCTTTATGAAGCACAAAATACAAGAAAGGAGACCTCAAACTGTTGAGCAACTGAAATTGTGTTATCAGGCAAGAATGGGACATTTCTCTTTCAAAACTCCAGCAATTGGAAGAGGTGATGCAGCACAGTGCCCCTATCCCAACTTTTTTGAAATGTGTTGCTGACATCAAATTCAAAGCGAGCATATATTTTTCAAAAAACAATAACACTTCTCAATTTCAACATCTGATATGTTGTCTTTGTACTATTTTCAATGAAACATAGGGTTTCCATGATTTTCAAATTATCACATTCTGTTTTTATTTACAGTTTACACAGTGTCCCAACTTTATTGGAATCGGGGTTGGATAATCAAAACCTGTAACATATGAACTTGTTGAACACAATGCTGGGATAGCTATCAAAACAATATCAGTTTAACCAAAACCTACCAAGACAAAACAGTTCCATTCTCAAGAAGGAATGAAATAAGGTACATGCAAGTACATGCGCACATTTTAACAAAATTTTCGAACCAATTTTATATTTGTAAAATACAAGAAAAAAAACTAACATGAAGTGCCCCAACTCTCTCCACCCCCAAAGGAAGTAGGTTACTCTGAGGGGCAACGTCCAACTTCTCATATAATCTAAAACCTGATTGAAAATAATTTATGGGAATACAAACTGTCCCAGGTCTCCCCCTGCTCTGCTCTCCCCTACATGTGTGCAGTCCTATAAGTGGGTACATCCTGAAATGTCACAAAAACAAATGTCTGTGTTTTTGCCAGTTCCTTTCATTTTTTGCCACATCTCTAGATGGTAAACATGTGAACCCTTCCATTTGCAAAACACTGTCAGTTATTTGTTTGAGTATATATGGCATGAAGCATTTTGTGTGTGTGTGTGTGTGTGCCCATATCCAGGTTGGCCGTCATGAGAAGCAGTGGAAGAGCTGGTTCGATAAGGAAGCCCCAGAGGAGGAGCCGACCCCCAATGCCTATGACAAATCACTCGAGTGCTTCAGCCGTCTGCTTTTCATTCGCTCCTGGTGTCCAGATAGAACCATTGCAGAGGTTACATATGCTCATTACATGCATGCTTCTTACATATTTATTGACTAGACTTTTTAAACATTTATGTATAGATTTGGATAGTTTTTGTTTTTTGTAGCAAGACCTTTCAGTGGTTATCATCTCTCATACACCATGGTGATTTTTGAGCTTTTAAAAACCTGAAGCTTTGATTACCGCATGCTTTGTTTCTTCCTAACTCAACAATATGAAAATAGAACTCTTGTTGCTATGGTTACAAATCAGAGGACGTTATCTGACTCTATTCTTGTTGCTTTCAATTAAAAACGTTTTCATGTACCACTGTATATAAACACATCCTTTCTGAGCAAATTCATGAAATGATTCTTCCTTTTTGCTTGACAGCACAGTAAGTACTATATAAACTGTAAGAAAAGTTTAGCTAAACATTATTTATTTTTGTTGTCATAATTACATTCCAACATGGTAACATTTGGAGCATTGATTTGATTTATAGCTGATTCAGTGGCTTGTGTCCTAATCAACATAAATATATAAATGAAATAAATATAAAAAGCTACTTTTTGTATGAGGAGTGTTCATAAGGTTACTGATCCAAACCTACATGAACATTTATAAAGACTTATTCTAAAAGGCATCAACTGTCAAAGTTCCATTCAATTTCGAACACTGAATGTGCCAATTTAGATTTTCTCGTTCTTCCAATTATTCTCCAGGCCCGTAAATATATTGCAGAGTCTTTGGGGGAGAAATATGCCGAGAGTGTGATTCTAGACCTGGAGAGAACATGGGAGGAGTCGGACCCCCGCACACCCCTCATCTGCTTTTTGTCTATGGGTTCAGACCCCACTGACTCCATCATCGCCCTGGGCAAGAGGCACAAGATCGAGACGCGTTACGTCTCCATGGGGCAGGGACAGGAAGTTCATGCTCGCAAACTGTTGCAGCATGCCATGGCAAAAGTAAGGGCAGCAAATGCATGTTTATTTAATTTGATACCACTATTTAATTCTCAAACTTACTGGCCAGAATGAATTGATTAGTTTTCTATCGCTCAGCCTTTCAGAAAATATTTCTGTCTGAAATATTTATATTTATGCACTTGTTCTAATATGTTATTGTTTCTGTAGTAACAACATACACACATGGTGGACACTTCACATAAATAGATAAAAATGTGGGGTTTTTTTAATTATGTTTTCTGTGTGTACATTTTCTGTCATGGAAAAATGTTCAGTACAGAGGGCTTTCTGGTTTCTCAATAACATGATGTGGCAGCGAAAGCATGGTCAAGTGCTGGCTGTGAATAGGAAGTCAATTCCATGGTGGTGTATCAGTCCTCAAATCCAGGTTTTGGCACCAATGTGATAACCCTGGTTGATAGGGTGGGGAATGAAGGTGCAGGAGGCAGGGTATGGAGAGAATAGAGCTGATATTTTTACTAGTAGATCCCTTTTGGCAGTCTTGAGTGTGCGCGCACACGCACGCATGCACACACACACCAAAATCAAAATTACATCAAATTTTCTGTCCTGCTGTTGGGCTAATTTTCTGCTTCAGTGCTGAAACGAATCAACTCCTTGTCTTTCTCGCATTTGGCAGTGTACTGAAGAAGAAAAACACATAAATAGGCTGCTGGAAACCATGCACAGTTGTAGACCATCATTCATTACCTGCTCACTCTCTCTGACTCTTCCTCCTTTTCACAGCTGGTGCTCAACTATGCCCTCCACCTGCCATATGTCACAAGCTGAATTTTTTTGTCTTATTAATTTCAAAAGAGAGAAGGAAAAAATTATATGGGTGTTTCTCATATATATGCTTCCCCCTGTTACACAAACACACACAGGGTGGCTGGGCTCTGCTGCAGAACTGCCACCTGGGGCTGGACTTCATGGATGAGCTGATGGACACGCTGACAGAGACAGATAGCATTCACGAAAGCTTTCGCCTGTGGATAACCACTGAGGAGCACCGCCACTTCCCCATTACGCTACTGCAGATGGGCATCAAATTCACCAGTGAACCACCACAGGGTCTCAAAGCAGGACTCAAGAGAACCTATGGAGGTTAGAGTGAAGGGACAGACAGACACTTCTTAATGAAATGATTAGTATTTTTTTATTACTGTGCTTGAGAGCACCCTACTAATATTTTTTTTTATTTTCTCAGTTTTATTTGGCTTCATCTTTTACGCATTTTTTTTTTTGCCATGAATTCAATATATACAAATTTTCTGATGGCATTTTTCATTTCTCAATATGTTGAATTTCTTGAACATTTGGTTACTGCATCAATATGTTTTTTTTTCTTTTTTAATCATGGATATTATAAGTACATTCCTATTTTTTAGTAATTAACAAATAAATCTGGGCGGCACGGTGGTGTAGTGGTTAGCGCTGTCGCCTCACAGCAAGAAGGTCCGGGTTCGAGCCCCGTGGCCGGCGAGGGCCTTTCTGTGCGGAGTTTGCATGTTCTCCCCGTGTCCGCGTGGGTTTCCTCCGGATGCTCCGGTTTCCCCCACAGTCCAAAGACATGCAGGTTAGGTTAACTGGTGACTCTAAACTGACTGTAGGTGTGAATGTGAGTGTGAATGGTTGTCTGTGTCTATGTGTCAGCCCTGTGATGACCTGGCGACTTGTCCATGGTGTACTCTGCCTTTCGCCCGTAGTCAGCTGGGATAGGCTCCAGCTTGCCTGCGATCCTGTAGAACAGGATAAAGCGGCTAGAAATAATGAGATGAGATGAGACAAATAAATCTGAGGAAATGAATGACGTTCCCAGCAGTTTATATTCCATTTTTAAAATTGTCTCTACAAAGATGATCACGTCCACGTGCATTTGTGCTCTGAATGAGCCCAAGACTACCACGCGAACAATACACCACGAGGACTAATTATGAGGCACCTGTTCCTGATCAGAGCACAGTCACGGCACATGCATATAAGGACTCTACACGCACACAGACTTTGCAAAGTATACTCATTGTACCCAGTATCTCACATTTACCAAGCCTTGTATTCTATGTAGCTACTCTGATTCTTGACTCTGCTTTCTGTATATGGATTTTGCCTTTGCCTCCATTACTCTGTTCACGCCTTGTACGACCCTCAACTGATTTACCACTCTGCTTTTGCCTTATGGTTTTGTACTGTTGCATGCTTGTAAATAAACTCCTGGCACTTACAACCCCGATTCCAAAAAAGTTGGGACAAAGTACAAATTGTAAATAAAAATGGAATGCAATAATTTACAAATCTCAAAAACTGATATTGTATTCACAATAGAACATAGACAACATATCAAATGTCGAAAGTGAGACATTTTGAAATTTCATGCCAAATATTGGCTCATTTGAAATTTCATGACAGCAACACATCTCAAAAAAGTTGGGACAGGGGCAATAAGAGGCTGGAAAAGTTAAAGGTACAAAAAAGGAACAGCTGGAGGACCAAATTGCAACTTATTAGGTCAATTGGCAATAGGTCATTAACATGACTGGGTATAAAAAGAGCATCTTGGAGTGGCAGCGGCTCTCAGAAGTAAAGATGGGAAGAGGATCACCAATCCCCCTAATTCTGCACCGACAAATATCAAGAAAGCAATATCAAAAAGCAGTTCGACAGTGTAAAATTGCAAGGAGTTTGAACATATCATCATCTACAGTGCATAATATCATCAAAAGATTAAGAGAATCTGGTGTAAGGGTCAAGGCCGGACAACCATACTGGGTGCCCGTTATCTTCGGGCCCTTAGACGGCACTGCATTATATACAGGCATGCTTCTGTATTGGAAATCACAAAATGGGCTCAGGAATATTTCCAGAGAACATTATCTGTGAACACAATTCACTGTGCCATCCGCTGTTGCCAGCTAAAACTCTATAGTTCAAAGAAGAAGCCGTATCTAAACATGATCCAGAAGTGCAGACATCTTCTCTGGGCCAAGGCTCATTTAAAATGGACTGTGGCAAAGTGAAAAACTGTTCTGTGGTCAGACGAATCAAAATTTGAAGTTCTTTATGGAAATCAGGGATGCCGTGTCATTCGGACTAAAGAGGAGAAGGACGACCCAAGTTGTTATCAGCGCTCAGTTCAGAAGCCTGCATCTCTGATGGTATGGGGTTGCATTAGTGCGTGTGGCATGGGCAGCTTACACATCTGGAAAGACACCATCAATGCTGAAAGGTATATCCAGGTTCTAGAGCAACATATGCTCCCATCCAGACAACGTCTCTTTCAGGGAAGACCTTGCATTTTCCAACATGACAATGCCAAACCACATACTGCATCAATTACAGCATCATGGCTGCGTAGAAGAAGGGTCTGGGTACTGAACCAGCCAGCCTTCAGTCCGGATCTTTCACCCATAGAAAACATTTGGCGCATCATAAAACAGAAGATTCGACAAAAAAGACCTAAGACAGTTGAGCAACTAGAATCCTACATTAGACAAGAATGGGTTAACATTCCTATCCCTAAACTTGAGCAACTTGTCTCCTCAGTCCCCAGACGTTTACAGACTGTTGTAAAGAGAAAAGGGGATGTCTCACAGTGGGAAACATGGCCTTGTCCCAACTTTTTTGAGATGTGTTGTTGTCATGAAATTTAAAAATCACCTAATTTTTCTCCTTAAATGATACATTTTCTCAGTTTAAACATTTGATATATCATCTATGTTCTGTTCTGAATAAAATATGGAATTTTGAAACTTCCACATCATTGCATTCCATTTTTATTTACAATTTGTACTTTGTCCCAACTTTTTTGGAATCGGGGTTGTACATCAGTCCAACCGCACGATTACTGACAAAGAATTAAAAGCAACATTGCTAGCTAGGACATGCAAAATTATAGTCATGACTGACTTTGATTCAAAAGCAAAATAGTATTGTACATTTGCAACCCAAAAAATTTTCTGACCTACTTTTCCAACCTCAGACAATTAAAACAAAACCCACTGGGATCGGTAAGACTAACACTGTTTTACCAAATACAGCACTTAAGGTTGAAATGTTGGAGGTTGACCTTCATTCTCAGAAAAAAATCTTTATTTGACTTAATCTGTTTGTTCCCCACTGTGACTGAGAATATTGTTTATTCTGAGTGCTGGCTGTTGTCACTTACGGACAGAGAATCATGAGCACATTTTTATTTATGCACTGATAAAAAGACTTCAGCTCTTGAGTTCACTCAGCTGTAAAATTCACAAATTTACCACATGACACAGTATTGGGGTGCTGTCAAGAATGTCTACGTAGCTTGAGCCCCAAATTTGATCTGAAATGTCACTTTTTTTTTAACCTCCTGTGTCAATCAAGCAGGTGAATATCTCTCTCTCTCTGACTCTTAGGGATTAGCCAAGACCTGCTAGAAGTGAGTAATATGCCACAGTGGCAGCCAATGCTGTACAGTGTAGCCTTCCTGCACTCAACTGTCCAGGAACGGCGCAAGTACGGCCCGCTGGGCTGGAACATCCCATACGAGTTCAACCAGGCTGACTTCAACTCCACTGTCCAGTTTGTGCAAAACCACCTGGATGACATGGATATTAAGAGGGTGAGATGGCTTATCTAAACTGATCTGCAGTCTTCTGCCATACTTCTGAAACTAAGCAAGTATTAGGTAATTTTTTTAAGTGGGACATTGCTAGAACAATGTTTCATTTATCCAATCATGTTGGATCCAACTCCTCCTATGAAAAAGCTGAGCCATTAAAAAGCTGTTGTTCTTTTGCTGAAAATTTTTAAACATCAACCATGTATAATATGGTTATAATATGGATATTATATATAATATAATATATCCATAAAAAGCCGAAATTCTTATACAGTTGACTGCACCTAAAGACCTACATACTCGCATGTCTCTTACTTGATACTGCATAAACTGTGCATCTTTCAACTGAGTGTAACAACACATCCTGTCTGTTTTCCATGTTTGCCTTAAATGCAATTTATGGAATTTCTACAGCTCAAAGTAAACAGGTTAACTGGATCTGAAATGTGATTTACAACAACTTGAATAACACTTGGGTGTTCAAATTAAAACAAACAAAATGCAGGTATTAAATTTGTGGAAGCCCGTTTCCACTGGAAATATTTTATATATATATATATATATATATATATATATATATATATATATATATATATATATATTATGAGTAGCACGCTGTGTGAGCACAATCGCTATCAGGCGTGTTAAAATGTAAATAACTTTTCTAGAATTTCACCAAAACTCATTGAATTTTCAGCATTGTAAGATAACTCCCTAAAGTATTATTCAGCAAAATCCCAGAATGATAGCACAAATCTAGAATTTTTAACAGAATTTTAGTTCTTAAAATTTAACGTAATTATGGACGTCACGCGTAACATTTACACCCGTGAAAAATCACTTTGAATGCTGTTTTGAAAGTTTTGATCAAATATTCTCTATAATAAAAAATCGCTTAAATATTATAAACACAGTCTTTTAATGTATCAAAAAATAATTTTGATAAAGCAAGGAAATTCGGAAGAAAATTTGTTTTTTCTTTTGCTTGTTGTGTGCGTCACGCTATCAAAATCTAACTAACCCCTTCACGAACAATTCCAACTTTCATGGACTTGTAGCATGAATAAACCTTTCAAAAATATATATAATACTTCTCACCCAGTAAATTAGAATCCTGGTGATTTATATCCTCGTAGCTTCAGTAGATCTAGAGATTTAGTCGATTTAGTAAATCCCAAACGCTGTGAAACACGCCAGCCATCTATGGTGAGAAGTGCTGCTGTAGTTGAGAAATTCTCATTTCTCCCGCTTCCAACTAACTCCGTGACCCATACCAAAATAACAATGTCATCACTTAAGGATGATTTATGCCAAGTTTCACGGAAAAATACAGTGAAATAAACTGTATTAACTTTTAAGCATTTTTCAAAATCCCAAACATTATGAAACATTTCTTGTAGGGTTTCAGGTTACAAATTTCGAGAATAGAGAAATTGCGGCGCAAAAGTTTGCCACTAAACTCGCGAAAATACTCCATCCTAGCGAGTTTCACAATTGAACTAGGCTACGTGACAGTCCGTGACCACCCAGGAATGTTCTAGAAGGTACGCTTCTAGGCACGTGCGATCGAGAAAGACTCCACGTAAAGGTAGTATTTCCACTGTCTTATGACGTTTTTGCTTGTTTTAGCGCGATAAACAATGCATTATGGGTAATCATTAAAATGCTGATTTCAAGGTTAAAATGGGTAAAAACAACTAATTTATATAGATATTGTAAAAATTGTGCCTAATAGTTATTTCAGTACATAAAATCAAAATCTGAATTTTTTTTTATTTTTTTCCCTATGTTACACCATTGTGCATCTATAGCATGCTACTCATCATATATATATATATATATATATATATATATATATATATATATATATATATATATATATATATGTAAAATAAGTAATATGTGACACTGTAACTCAAAATAATGAGTGCATTCCTTTAAACTGTTACTTGCCACAGTATAATTGGTTTGAATATGATATACTAAATAGGCATTTGCTGTTATCATTTAAAGAGTGAAATAAAATAACACTGTTATTTTACATTCATATTTTGATGGTTTGAGAAAAATCACCCACAACACAACCACTACTTACATGCACAATTGCAAGCAAAAGTAAGTTAGTAAACATTATTTTGGATATTTGGGATGTTTTTAACTGACACTATAGCACCTGATGGGAAATTATTACTTTTCACTCAGTTATTGTTGCCCATTGTTACTTTGTTCTCAGGGAGTGTCGTGGACCACAGTGCGTTACATGATTGGTGAGATCCAGTATGGTGGCAAGGTGACGGATGACTACGACAAACGTCTGCTGAACACCTTCGCTAAGGTTTGGTTTGGCGAGAATATGCTAAGCCCTGACTTCCAGTTCTACAAAGGCTATAGCATCCCAGAGTGCACCAGTGTGGAGCAATACCTCCATTACATACAGGTTAGTTATGCAAAGTTATTCATGTTCCCTTTTCAGTTAATGCAGTAAGCAAGCCTGGAACCTCATGTCATTTGTCAAGAGAATATTTCACTCATGAATGTCTGTGAACATTCTCAGTCATCCAGGTCATAGTAAACTTTGGGTGGTAAAAGAGAGCAACTGGACTTGCTTGAAGATTCTGTTCAAGTATGAGAGGCCTTCCAGAAAACTGGCAGACTACAGAAACCACCTGCGTTTCAACCTAAGATGCCGACAATCCAACATTATCCCCACTAGCCTACGCCTGTATTCAACCGTCAAAGGGCACAGAGCTGAAATAATCCTCCAAAAAGCCCAGAAGCAGCTTCTCACTGAGAGAGTGAGACAAGTACATTTCACCATCGATGCTCTCCAGAACAAGACTGAACTGATGTTTGAAGAGTTGACAGTACTTCTTCCCAGTGAAGTTTTGGAACGAGGTTCACTGAGAAGGCACAGATTTCACAACATACCAAAGGCAAGGAACGACAGATGCGCAAATTTCAAACATTGCTGTCTAAAACCACCTCCTCCAGCAAGACAGAAGTGCTGACTTGGAGGAAGAAATCTAGCCAGGCTACACAACTGGACATAGAAGAGAAATGGGTGAAGAACTTATCCAACAGGGTACTCACCCAACCAGAGAAAGATGTTTTATCCAAGGGACTAAACTTTGCAGTTTCACCAGAGCAGATACCAGTGGTAGACCTCATCACAGCCACAGAGTCAGCCATCAGAAACAACAATCTGACCAACACAGAGGCAGAACAACTTAGACTGAAGGTATCAGCTGCTTTTGCCAGTGCGAAAGCACCCCCCTCCAACCTCACTATCCAAGAAAGGAGGGCTCTTACATTGCTTCAAAGAGACTGGAACATCACCATCCTTCCTGCTGACAAAGGGAGATGCACAGTAGTGCTAAACACAGTGGACTACCACTCAAAGATGACGTCTCCTCAGCGACACAACCACCTATGAAACCTTGAGGCGGGATCCCACCAGTTGTTACAAAAAGAAAGTTGTTAGCTGCCTGCAACAACTAGAAAAGGACCAAGCCATCATTTGATCTCTGTACTACAGACTATACCCTGGGGAAGCCGTTCCTCTCATATACGGGCTCCCCAAGATTCACGAGGAAGGAGCTCCACTTAGACCTATCATCATCAGTATAAACTCTGTCACCTATAACATTGCCAAACACCTAGCCACCATCCTGGCTCCTCTTGTTGGGAATACGCTACATCACGTCAAAAATTCCCAAGATTTTGCTACTAAAGTTGCAGACCTCAAACTAGACTTAGATGAAACCATGGTTTCTTATGATGTCACTTCTCTTTTCACCTGCATTCCCACCACAGAAGCAGTTGAATCTGTTAGAAAATGACTCCTTCAAAACAACACCTTACTGGATAGAACGAACCTCACCACGGACCAGATTTGCACCCTGCTTGACCTCT
This sequence comes from Neoarius graeffei, assembly GCF_027579695.1. Lineage (NCBI taxonomy): Eukaryota > Metazoa > Chordata > Actinopteri > Siluriformes > Ariidae > Neoarius > Neoarius graeffei. The sequence continues at coordinate 23,962,730 of NC_083573.1, forward strand.
GCCTGACTACCACTTATTTCCAGTTTAATGAAAGTTTCTACAGACAGAAGCATGGATGTGCCATGGGCTCACCGGTGTCCCCTATTGTGGCCAGTCTTTACATGGAGGAAGTGGAACATAAAGCTTTGACCACTTTTTCAGGAGTTGCTCCCAGCCACTGGTTCAGATACGTGGATGACACCTGGGTTAAAATCAAAGCCCATGAAGTGGAAGCCTTCTCTAAACACATCAATGCAGTGGATATCAACATCAATTTCACTCGGGAAGACGTAAGTGGGAATAATCTAGCCTTCTTGGATTGTGATGTACACATTAGACAAGACAGAAGCCTTAGCATCGAGGTCTACCGGAAACCCCCACACACGGACCAGTACCTACTCTTCGATTCTCACCACCCACTGGAACACAAATTGGGGGTCATTAGGACCTTGCAACACAGGGCTCAGAACATCCCTACAACGGTAGAAGGAAAAGAGAAGGAGCAGAATCACATCAGGAAAGCACTTCAGAACTGTGGGTATCCCAACTGGTCTTTCTTCAAGAGCAGGAAAAGGAACATAACGGACAAGGAGGATAACAGGAACAAACGCAAGAACATTGTCATTCCCTACATTTCTGGTCTATCTGAGAAACTCAGGAGGATCTTCTACAAACACAACATTCCGGTACATTTCAGACCCAGTAACACCCTGAAGCAGAAATTGGTCCACCCTAAGGACAGAATACCCAGACACAAACAGGACAACGTGGTGTATGCAATTCAGTGCAGTGAAGAATGCACGGACTCGTATATTGGTGAAACCAAGCAACCGCTTTACAGGTGTATGGCTCAACACAGGAGAGCCAGTTCCTCAGGCCAGGACGCTGCTGTCTACCTTCATCTTAACAACAAAGGACACTCATTTCAGGATTCCAACGTATGCATTTTAGCCAAAGAGGATCGTTGGTATGAGCGAGGAGTTAAAGAAGCCATTTTTGTCAACCTGGAACGGCTATCATTGAACAGAGGTGGGGGTCTAAGACATAATTTATCAGCCACCTACAATGCAGTCCTTGGCACACTTCCCAGACAACTGAATGCACACCAAAACCCAGCTGTTTTCAGTGGCTCACAGGAGGACAGAGAGAATCAGCATTCCATTGATCACCTTAACGGGCAATCCATTGATCACCCTAACGACTCTCGAGGCCATTCACATTCAGCCCCCAGTGACCCACACCAACAGGATGACTCAACGACACCTTAGATGAGCTTTTCATCCATGAGAGGATAAATATCTGATACTCCCTACCAGTCAGACAGAACTGAAGAAGCCTTTCGGATGAGAGGTGAAACGTCTTCAAGAATCTTCAAGCAAGTCCAGTTGCTCTCTTTTACCACCCATAGTTACTATGACCTGGATGACTGAGAATATTCACAGACTTGTTGATACTCATCTTGCTGGAAAAGCTTACAAAACCGTCTCTTAAGAGTTTGGACTCCACCAATCCAAAGTCAGACAGATTGTGTACAAATGGAGGAAATTCAAAACCATTGTTACCCTTGAGAAGTGTTATGTTTGGAGAAAGGAAAACACTGCATTCCAGCACAAGAACCTTATCCCATCTGTGAAACATGGTGGTGGTAGTATCATGGTTTGGGCCTGTTTTGCTGCATCTGGGCTAGGATGGCTTGCCATCATTAATGGAACAATGAATTCTGAATTATACCAACAAATTCTAAAGGAAAATGTCAGGATATCTGGTCATATGGACAAGCCAGAAGGCTATTGGAAAAATGTTTTGTGGACGGATGAGACTAAAATAGAACTTTTTGGTTTAAATAAGAAGCGTTATGTTTGGAGAAAGGAAAACACTGCATTCCAGCAAAAGAACCTTATCTCATCTCATCTCATTATCTCTAGCCGCTTTATCCTGTTCTACAGGGTCGCAGGCAAGCTGGAGCCTATCCCAGCTGACTACGGGCGAAAGGCGGGGTACATCCTGGACAAGTCACCAGGTCATCGCAGGGCTGACACATAGACACAGACAACCATTCACACTCACATTCACACCTACGGTCAATTTAGAGTCACCAGTTAACCTAACCTGCATGTCTTTGGACTGTGGGGGAAACCGGAGCACCCGGAGGAAACCCACATGGACACAGGGAGAACATGCAAACTCCACACAGAAAGGCCCTCACTAGCCATGGGGCTCAAACCCGGACCTTCTTGCTGTGAGGCGACAGCGCTAACCACCACACTACCGTGCCGCCAAGAACCTTATCCCATCTGTGAAACATGGTGGTGGTAGTTTGGGCCTGTTTTGCTGCATCTGGGCCAGGATGGCTTGCCATCATTGATGGAACAATGAATTCTGAATTATACCAGTGAATTCTAAAGGAAAAATGTCAGATCTGTCCATGAACTGAATCTCAAGAGAAGGTGGGTCATGCAGCAAGACAACGACCCTAAGCACACAAGTCATTCTACCAAAGAATGCTTAAAGAAGAATAAGGTGAATGTTTTTGAATGGCCAAGTCAAAGTCTTGACCTTAATCCAATCGAAATGTTGTGGAAGGACCTGAAGCGAGCAGTTCATATGAGGAAACCCACCAACGTCCCAGAGTTGAAGCTGTTCTGTACAGAGGAATGGGCCAAAATTCCTCCAAGCCAGTATGCAGGACTGATCAACAGTTACCAGAAACATTTAGTTGCAGTTATTGCACAAGGGGGTCACACCAGATACTAAAAGCAAAGGTTCACATACTTTTGCCATTCACAGATATGTAATATTGGATCATTTTCCTCAATAAATAAATGACCAAGTATAATATTTTTGTCTCATTTGTTTAACTGGGTTCTCTTTATCTACTTTTAGGAGTTGTGTGAAAATCTGATGATGTTTTAGGTCATATTAATTTTAAACCTTTTGTTTCAAGTGACTATTCAAAACTTTGTCTTAAACTTTCATTTTTATGCTGTAACAAGTGTACTTCTTGAAAATCACTTTGGTGAAGAAGCATCTTGTTAAAATATCAGTGTAAATAAAAAAATAAACTGGGTTCTCTTTATCTACTTTTAGTACTTGTGTGAAAATCTGATGTTTTAGGAAATATTCATGCAGAAATATAGAAAATTCTAAAGGGTTCACAAACTTTCAAGCGCCACTGTAGTTAACCTCTGTGGAGTCCTTATCAAGGCCACTGATGTCATTGTTTCTTTAGTGCTCCAGGGTGTGATGGTCTTTGAAGTCAATTTCATTAGTACCTGGGTACTGACACCAGCTGGTCAGACTAGCCCAGTCTTGTCAGACAAGCTGATGAAGTGAACTGATGAAGCCTCTTGGATGAGAGATGAAACATCTTCAAAGACTTAAAACCAAGTCCAATTGCGCTTGATTCAATTTCCTTGAGGTTACTATGACCCAGTGTTGTAGTTGAGTCACTAAACCTCAAGTCTGAGTCCAGTCTTGAGTCTCCAGTGTTCAAGTCTGAGTCAAGTCCGAGTCATTAAAAAAAATTGAGTCGAGTCCGAGTCCACTGACCAATGAACTAGCTAGTATTAACCCTCTCTCATGTTAGTTGCCATGTTGATACCGGGGCTTGCTGAGTGATGAACAAGCTTTTTATCTGTTGTCCATTAACCAAAATGGAGCAGTCAAACAGTAACGTTAGTTAGTTGATCCAAGTAGAGTCTGAGGCCCTGTCCACACGGCAACGGATTCAGGTGAATCCGATAAAATTGTTTATCGTTTCGGCCTGGCGTCCACACGGCACCGGCGTTTTGGGTGCCCCAAAATGAAATCTTTTGAGAACGGGTTCCAGAGTGGAAAGATCTGGCAATGGTGCCGTTGCGAAGTCGTCTGGATGAGTAGAACGGATTTGTTTATGATGACGTCACAACCACCTGTGCTTCACGCCAGGTAGAAGTGTAACGAACTCGATGCGAGTTGTCAACAAATCCTATAACTTGGTTCATGAAACGCGCTTACAAAATATTTTCACTGTGAATATTTATTGTGTAATGGTGCAAAGTGAGAGAGAGAGAGAGAGAGAGAGAGAGAGAGAGAGAGAGAATAGCCCTTAGGGCAGAGTCAATCCCGCCAGCAAAAATAGGGAAAAAAAAGGAGCGATCTCACCTCTTCAGATGTTGGTTTAAGTCCTACAATACATTCCTCAAACAGGGCGTAGAAGAATAAATTAATCCATCAACGTGTAGCATTCAATTTATTCCGGACCATTAAAGACGCCCCCTTCCGCGTAGAATCATACGTCATCCTTGCCGCCATATTGGATGGGTCAAAGCGGAGAATAAAGATGCCTCATTCATGTGCTGCGTTTAACTGTACCAACAGGTTTGCCGTCCAAACGAGATCACATGGGAGTACCTTTCACAGGTGAGACTGGAAAAATACTTTTCATTGTATTTGGTCATTATAATGTAATTTTACGAACAGATTTTTCTGACTGTGGCTAGTATGAAGTCTCGTGCATAATAGTTTATGTGCATGCGTCCTTACTACTTCTATTATTCTGGTGTCTCCGATGGGACCGTCTTACAGCGCACCTAGAGGTGTGGCATGTGTATTGCATCGTTTTCAGCAAGCATTGCGTTGCCATATGTACCTGATATTTTACTGATCCGTTGCCCATGTGGATGCGATTTTTTTTTTAAATCTCGTTGCCGTTGTCGTGTGGATGTAGCCTGAGTCGAGTCCAAGAACAAGACTCCAACCACATCATTTGACGATGGCTGTTGCTGCCTTTGTGAAACTGTCTCTGTTACTGTGTTGGACTAACGTTGCTGCTTGATTGCCCCATTTTAGTTAATGGGCAACAGATAAAAAGCTTGTTCATCACTCAGCAAGCCCCACTATCAACATGGCAAATAACATGAGAGAGAGTTAACACTAGCTAGTTAAAGGATATGGGACATGGATTTTTTTCTGGGCATAATTATGTATAAAGGACATAAGAAATGCCATCTAAATCACTGCAGGGCATCAAAAATGTGAAAATCATCACATTATTCAACTTTTTTTATACATCAGCATAAAACAAGGATTCGTTAATGAGCTAGGTGGTCACGTGACCCGTGACATAACAAAAACTTTCCAAGGAGCCAGCGCTTGCGAATCTAAACAGGTTACCGAAATGGACACCATCGACAGTGATATTCCCGATGTTTCACAGAGATGTGAAGTTAGATCCTATCAATTCGAACCGATAGCTGGAAATTCACATGAACATGGATCTTGTCTTTACTCTGACGGGTCAGATGATTCTGAGAGTGAGAGTTCATTCAATCCCCATGAAACTGAAAGCGGTCGGCTCGATAACACTTCCTGGTAAGTTAAAAACAATTCTGCTCAAAGGCTAATGATCTGTTGAAAGAAGTATTATTTTTGTATCATACATCGAAAGTTCATCATAGATCTAGCTAAAGTCCGTTGCAAGCTATTTTTTTTTTGCTGATATTTTTCGAGATTGATTGAGATACAATGCTTCCAGAGTCCGAGATGAAAACATTCAAAATGGCAAAACGAGTCAGAATTATGGTAATCAATAATTGATACACCCAAAATTATAATACTAATCCTTACCTCTGCTTTCAGTCGCTTAGCGAATGCACCTCGTGGTGGCTGTAGCACTTCGGGTTTCACTCTGCCGTTTTGTTCCTGAATTGGGACGTTGGGAACGGCTCCATCTTTAAGTAGCCTCTTAAATTTGGCTTGGCAATTAATATCACTCAGTACCTGAGTATTAATGTTGAAAGAATCCTCAGTGAAATGGTCCGAACACAGTTTGTGGGAAACAGTAGGTGCAAAGTTTTTTCAACAGGGGTTCTGTAAAGTTATCCTACCTCTTGGATTTGTCCTACTAAGCCTACTGTGCATGCGTGAAGCCTACTGCGCATTAGTGATGGGGATTTCGGCTCTTTTTCGGGAGCCGGCTCTTTTGGCTCTTCTTACTATAAGGAGCCGGCTCTTTCGGCTCCCAAACGGCTCCTGAGATTTTATTTTTGATTTAATTGCTGCAATTAACTAGTTAATTAATTACATTATTATTTATATTTTATCAATAGGATGTTTTCCATTTTATTTTTTAGTTTTTGTAGCCATTGTAAAGCTTTGTAAAGTATAGCAGTGTAACAATGTTCTAGCTATAGAAATAAAACTTACTTACCAATTAATAAATTATTTTCTCACAAACATAATGCAAAACTGTGTTATATTACCAATATAAAATACACAGAAGACATCAACTGTTTATCCTTTATGGCTTTATTTCACACTCGACCTTGAACAAAATGCCACAAAATAAATTATGAAGTATAAATCAGGCCTAAGAAACTATGAAGCAAAGTTGGAAATTATTTTAACAAACACAATGTGCAACAAAATATTTTATTAAATAAAATATTAAATAAAATATTAGACTCCTCTCCCCTGCGCTCCACAGCTTTAAGCATTACACCAATTTTCGTATTTTCGCAGCTGTGAATGACATCAACCCCCCCCCAACCAAAAAAAGTAGGCGTACACCATGCTACTTTTTTTCCTTTGAATGATAATAGGCAACACAAAGACACAATCGGACAGCAACTTTTTTTGTGAAAGTCTCTCTCTCTGAGGCACCTAAGGACAAAAAACTAATTCGGCTCCCCAACTCAGCTCCCACCGAAGAGCCGGCTCCCGTCGTTCACTTCAAAGAGCCGGCTCTTTGAACCAGATCATTCGCGACCGACACATCACTACTGCGCATGCGCAGGTGAGCCCACACTTTCCTCAGCTTCGGGTCCTTGGGGAATGCAAAAAAACTTACTCCAGGGCATTTCCCATTGGAATTATTGCAACCATAAGCAGCACAATACACCATGATGTTCAATGTACGTTAAAGACTATAAAAACAATTTTCTTGTCATTCATCTACCCGCTTGTGCTGTGCCCGAAAGTTTTTGTGACGTATGATCACGTGACAGCGGCTCTTCCGGTTGTAGAAAATGCATATTGGAAGTCGAGCAGAAATGCCATATAATCATCACGAATATAACGATTTTGCTGAATTTAATAGATGATTTTGTATTTGTTGATGCAATTAATTCATATTTTTAATGGAAAGAAACTGATATAGCGTGCATTTATGTTTCATGTCCCATATCCTTTAATCGTTCAGCAAGCAAGCCCTGCTACCAACAGAGCAATGAACACTTACTTCTCTGGGTGTACTCTTGCCAAATGACAATTGAAGTTCAAGGTTGTCCCTGCCATCTCCTCGATAGTTCTTCTACATATGGAACACGTAGCAGTGCATTTTTTCCCCACTGTACAAGAAGTGTGTTTCAGCAAAGTGAACAATCCTAGGGGTATTCTCTCCAGGCATTTTAGCGCCATTAACATTAGTTTGTTCCTGAACATGACGTATGAACAGGTGAATGTGCAGTCTCTTGCACAAAATTAGTATAAAAATTAATGTAGATATAAATATGGCAAATTATTATGGCATGTTACAAAAAATAAAGCAAAAATCGGAGTCCTCGTCTCCAACTTATGAGTCCGAATGCAGTTAATGCACAAGTCTGCGTCCGAGTCATCAGTGCTCAAATCCAAGTCAAGTCATGAGTCCTTAAAATTAGAGCACAAGTCAGACTCAAGTCAGAGTCATGGACTTGAGTACTACAAGCCTGCTATGACCTGAATGAATGAGAATATTCACAGACATCTAGGAAGGCATCATTAATGCTGAATGATATATATGCAGAGCAATATGCTGCCATCCAGACAAAATCTTTTTCAGGGAGGGCCTTCCTTCTTTCAGCAAGACAATGCCAAACTGCTTTCTGCACATAATTAAAACTGCATGGCTCCATAGTAAAAGAGTCCGGGTGCTAAACTGGCCTGCCTGCAAATCAGACCTGTCTCCCATTTTAAACATTTGGTGCATTATGAAGTGCAAAATATGACGAAGGGAACCCAGACTGTTGAGCAAATGAAATTGTTTATCTGGCAAGAATGGGATAACAACATTTCTCTTTCAAAATTACAGGAATTGGTCTCCTCAGTTCCCAAATGTTTACAGAGTGTTGTTAAAAGTAGAGGTGATACAACACAGTGGTAAACATGCCCCTGTCCCAACTGTTTTTGAAACTTGTTGCTGACATTAAATTTAAAATAAGCATATATTTTTCAAAAAACAAGAAAATTTCTCAGTTTCAACATTTGATATGTTGTCTTTGTACTGTTTTCAATGAAATATAGTGTTTCCATCATTTGCAAATTATTGCATTCTGTTTTTATTTACAGTTTACACAGCGTCCTAACTTTTTTGGAATTGGGGTTGTAGTAAAAGCGAACTTTAATAACTTAATTTTCACAATCTGTCCATTCCTTTCATATTTCTGGAGGACAACAGTTCCAATACATTGATCTCACTGTGTCAGGGTGCAGGCACTTATGGATATTATGTGCAGGGGAGAGTGGGGAAAGCAAACTGGAAACAAAGCCAAAACGTGAGACTAGAATCAAGGTTGTGGGACAGGTGAGGGTCGATCAATTGGTAGATGGGGCAGTGCGGACAGGGCTAGAGATAAGAGAGTGAGGCAAGAAAGATAAGAGAGTGAGGGTCGAGAACACAATAAAGCAGGCAGTAGATTAAAGGCTCGGTATGACAGGAATGAACACTGAATGATACTTCACATCAAGTGAGAGTGGGAGAGGTGTTTATATAGCAGGAGATGATGAACCAGGAAATGAGTGGCAGGTGTATTTAATAAACAGGTGATAGAGGGTGCTGTGGTTTGTGGGTGTTGTAGTTCTGAGTGGCCATGTTTGTACTTGGGTTTGGACTGATGCTCTCAACAGCATTACTGACAGAACCTCCCCGAGGAGCTCCCTCCAGGAGCTACGTTCTTCCTCGGACGCCCTCTCCCTCTGGGTGCAGGCTTGTCGGGGTGTTGGCTATGGAACTCCTGAGTCAGGAGAGGGTCCAGAATGTCTCTTGCAGATTCGCTACCCAGATTCGCTCTTCAGGTCCATAGCCCTCCCAATCAACCAGGTACTCAAGCTGACCTCTTCTGTCCCTCGAGTCTAGGATTCTGTTTACCTGGTAGATGGGATCCCCTTCTGGACAAGGTGATGGGTAGTCTGGGTGAGCATGTTTGTGGACAGAGGACTTTGGATGGCAGGTTTTAAGCAGGAGACATGATACGTGGGTGACAAGCGGCTGTGCAGTGGGAGCTCAAGCTTGTAGGAGACTGTGTTGATGCGTTGGAGGTCCAATGCCTGTAGCTTCCTACAAGTATTGGGTTCCTTGATGTCCGTAATTGACACCCATACCTGGTCACTAGGAGAAAACTCAGGGTTGCCGCTCCTGTGCTTGTTGGCATATTCCTTATACTTGGCATTGACAGACTCGATGCGTTGAATCTCCCAAACTGACTGGCTGCATAAAAACAACTCCTCCACTGCCTGTACCCATGCTGGTGAGTCGTCCCATGGGGACGGGGGAGCATGCACTGGAAGGGTGTTAGTTGTGTAGCAGAGTGCTTCAGAGAGTTCTGTGCACACACGGCCCATGGGATGAAACGGGCCCAATCCCCCTGGTTCCGCATAAAGAAGATTCTGAGGAAACATCCTATCTCCTGGTTAGCCCTCTCGACCTTGCCGTTGGACTGGGGGTGATATCCGGACATGAGGCTCACTGAGACACCTAACCGGTTCATGAAACTGGCCCATAGACATGAGATGAACTGAGGGTCCTCTGTCCTCTGGGATGCTAAAGTATCTGAATACATACTGGAATAACAGTTTGGTGGTCTGGAAAGCTGTGAGGATGCCGGGTAATGGGACAAGTCTCAGTGCCTTGGAGAACCTATTGATTATGACCAGGATGGTAGTGTTGTCCTGGGATGGTGGTAGGTTGGTGTTAAGTCGAAGGTGAGACCAGGGTCTCCGAGGTACAGGGAGAGGGCATAGTTTACCAGTGGGCAGTGTTTGAGGTACCTTGGCTTGTGCACACTCTGTACACAAGGAGATGAAATGGATCTCAGTCAACATATTCTCCCATCAGTACTTGTTCTGTAGCAGTTGGTGAGTACGATGACTGCTTGACTAAAGCGCCTCCATTGGACCCCTGCAGCCAAAGAGGCCTTCAACAAGCTCAAAACCACCTTCACCACAGCCCTGATCCTCCAACACCCTGACCCTACCCAACCTTTCTTGGTCGAGGTGGACGCCTCCGAGACGGGGTGGACGAGGGGTCCTCTCACAGCGCTTTGGTGAGAAGCCCAAGCTCCACCCAGTCACATTCTTCTCAAAGAAACTCACCTCAGCAGAGAGGAACTATGACATCAGGAACAGAGAACTACTCGCTATCAAGCTTGCTCTGGAGGAATGGAGACACTAGCTGGAAGGAGCCACTTACCCCTTCGTCATAAGAACTTGGAATATCTCAAGAAGGCCAAGAGACTTAACCCACACCAAGCTCTGTTTTTCACGTGTCTCCTGTGGCAAGAGATGTATGTGCCGAAGTGATGAGTTTACCTCGGAGAGGGTTGGGGACATACAGGTGGCCAGTTCACTGGAGGAGTCTGTGTTTGCGACTCCCTTATCTCCTTGTCTAGGTCTCATGAAATTGCTTGGATGAAGCATTCAGGCGTGAGGATGGGGTGAGGTTCAGGGTCGTGAGGAAATGGGCTGAAGACACGTGACAGGGCATCCGCCTTAATATTCTTGGTGCCTGGACGATAGGAAACACGTGAAAAACAGAGCTTGGTGTGGGTTAAGTCTCTTGGCCTTCTTGAGATATTCCAAGTTCTTATGACGAAGGGGTAAGTGGCTCCTTCCAGCTAGTGTCTCCATTCCTCCAGAGCAAGCTTGATAGCGAGTAGTTCTCTGTTCCTGATGTCATAGTTCCTCTCTGCTGAGGTGAGTTTCTTTGAGAAGAATGTGACTGGGTGGAGCTTGGGCTTCTCACCAAAGCGCTGTGAGAGGACCCCTCGTCCATCCCATCTCGGAGGTGTCCACCTCGACCAAGAAAGGTCGGGTAGGGTCAGGGTGTTGGAGGATCAGGGCTGTGGTGAAGGTGGTTTTGAGTTTGTTGAAGGCCTCTTTGGCTGCAGGGGTCCAATGGAGGCGCTTTAGTCCCTTTTTTAACAGGGAGGTCAAGGGTGCCGCATGAGTACTGAAATTTCTAATGAAATGACTATAGAAATTTGCAAAACCTAGGAAGCATTGGAGCTCCTTAATTGAAGTGGGCACCAGCCAGGAAGTCACCACAGAGACCTTGGAGGGGTCCATACTGACCCCCTCTGCACTGATTATGTACCCCAGAAAGGAGATCTGATGTATGTGGAACTTGCACTTCTTGGCTTTGACACAAAGGTGGTTTTCTAACAGGCAGTTGAGCGCTGATCGGACCTGTTGGAGTTGGCTCTCTTCATCTGGGGAGTAGATCAGGATATCATCGATGTACACATAACTCCCTAACATGTCCCGAAGTACATCATTGATGAGACACTGAAACACGCTTGACACCAGAGAGGCCACATGGCATCATTAAGTTCCCCTTTGCCCTTGAGTCAACAAATGCAGAAAACACGTGGGTTGAAGAAGGCAGTTTCAGCAAAACAGGAACCTTGAAAGACTGAGCTCTAAATGATCTCACTGGACTCACTGGGTCAGCCTCAGTCTCCACAGAGCTGGTGTGCCGTGGGCAGACTGGACACTGAATAATCTGATGGTTGGCACTCCTGCAGTAGAAACACAGGCCCCCTCTCCTCCTCTGATCTCATTCAGAGCGTTTCAGATGAGTTTGTGAGACCTCCATGGGTGTAGGAGAGTCAGTGGTAGAAGTGGGCGCAGCCTCCTCCTTGAGTGACGGGCAACTGGATAGAATCACGAGATCAATCAGGGCGTCTAAGGTGAGATGTTCATCACAGTATGCCAGCTCACTCAATACAGCAGGGCGGAGCTCCTGGTAGAAAGCAGCTTTTAGAGCTAGCTTGTTCCATCTGCTGGCTGCTGCGAGAATTCGGAAATCTAGGGCATAGTCGGCGACTCTCCTAGAGCCCTGTGTGATAGTCAGTAGGCTCTTGTGGACCTCAATTCTCTCAGGTTCATAATCAAACACACGCTTGAATAGTGTGAGGAAATGATTATTTGAGGTTTTCTGCTCCCCTCCACACCGCGCTGACCCACTGCATCACCTTGCCGGTCAAGAACAAAAGAGACCTTGCGATCTTACATTCGTCGGAGATGTGTTGGATCGTAGAGAAGTACATGGAGCACTGAAGCAAAAATCCTTTACAGCTGCACGCATCCCCGGCGTATTTTTCCAGGCATGGAAGCGAAAGCACAGAACTTGGGGGGATTTTGGGGCACGTTGGGAGGGCCAGCGACATCACAGCAGTTAGCTGAGCCATCTTGGTGTTGAGATCAGTGAGCATCTGCTGATGTTCCCCCAAGAGGTGCCCCTGAGCACTCGGAGCAGTTTGCCTTGCCTCCTCTGCTGCATCAATCGTGGTGAAGTATCCTGTCAGGGTGCAGGCACTTACAGATGTATGTGCAGGGGAGAGCAGGGAAAGCAAACTGGGCACAAAGCCAAAATGTGAGACTAGAATCCAGGTCATGGGGACAGGTGAGAGTCGATCAATCAGTAGACAGGGCAATGTGGACAGGGCTAGAGAATAACGAGAAAGATACGAGCGCGAAGGTCAAGAACACAATAAAGCAGGCAGTAGAATAAAGGCTCGGTATGACAGGAATTAAACTTCACATCGAGTGAGAGTGGTGTTTGTATAGCAGGGGCTGATGAACCAGGAAATGAGTGACAGGTGTATTTAATAAACAGGTGATAAAGGGCACTGTGGTTTGTGGGTGTTGTAATTCTGAGCAGCCATGTTTGTCGTTGGGTTCGAACTGGTGCTCTTGACAGCATTACTGACACATTGCAATGGATGAGTGAGTCCCACCAAGTGCTGCCAAGTCAGGCTCACCATATTATGGCAAATCAGGTGCTCCTGATCAAGCATGAGTCAGGAATTTCAACTCAGGCGGACTAACTGCTGAAAGAAGCAAGAAAGAAGCACTGAGCCTCTGACATGTCAGGAGCCATTCATTGCAAAGCACTTGGCTGTCTACTCTCTTGCATTTTAGTGGGTTTTTTTTTTTGTTTGTTTGTTTCTTTTTTTCCATTTTGAGGTACTTCTGAAAGGATGTACCTTTCAACAACAGAGGGTTTCCTTTTCAGAAATGGTTCTCAGTAGCAAACTTTTAGAATGATTGATCCATTAGTCACTCGAAGAGTCCCTGAACCTTGAGAGTGTATCTCGATTTTTATCTACCTAGCTATCTTCATTGATTAAATTGCAGCTATTTTTTAAGAAAACTTTGTCCATCTCCAAGGTCCCCCCCAAAAAATTCTACATCTGTTTATCTATTCCTACATCGCTCAGGGCCTTCCAGCCTATGACACCCCGGAGGTGTTCGGCTTGCATCCCAATGCTGACATCACCTACCAAAGCAAACTAACCAAAGATGTGCTGGACACCATCCTGAGCATCCAGCCAAAGGACAGCTCCAGTGGTGGTGGGGAGACTAGAGAAGCCATGGTGGCTCGACTTGCCAGTGACATGCTGGAGAAACTTCCTCCAGACTACGTGCCCTTTGAGGTTTGCCCCCTTTTTTTTTTTGGTAAATTGTATCATGTTTTTGGTGTGAGAATTGAAAAAAAAAAAGTTTGATTCAGAGGTCTACGAAAAAGATGAAAAATGTTAATATGATTTCAAAGTCAAATCTACTGTATATGCTTAGTCAGTGTATATTTACAAATAAGGACTAAGAAACTACTGGAAATGTAAAGCAAAATGGAAATGTAGATTAGCTATTGTACAGTTAAAAATGCTTATCGTACTGTTGAAAAACTGTGCAATTTTATTTCATTAAATCATAATGTATGATCACATTATCCAGTGTGACCCAGAAGAGGAAGGGTTTCTTTTTGAGTCTGGTTCCTCTAAAGGTTTCACAGCATCTCAGGGAGGTTTTCCTTGCTACCTTTGCCTTTGGGCTTGCTCATTCAGGATGAATTTTAAATTTTAATTTAATGTTCATATCCAGATTTATGTAAAGCTGCTTTGTGACAGTGTCCATTGTTAAAAGCACTGTCAATAAAAATTTAAAGGAATTGAGTTGTTGTCTGCTGCAGTGCATTAAAAGTATGTAAGCCTTTTTGGGATGTACAACTACAGATGCTGAAGAGACCAGCAGGCACTAATTGGTATCCACTTATTATTCCTTTCAAATTCACAGCAACCTGGGTCTGCAACTGCTTTTTACTTCCTCATTGTTAACACTCACTGAATCCATGCCTTGTAATTTTCTCTGGCTAAAGCTTTTACACATAGAAGACCAGACTAATCATATCATTAACAGGTGATAACTGTTCAGAGAATGTTGTGTGTTTGGAACATATGCAGGGTCACTGCAATTTTATTTAAGCTAGATTAAAAATTTATATGATGGTATTTGTGTGTGTGTGTGTGTGTGTGTGTGTGTACACGCATGATAGGTGAAAGAGAGGCTGATTAAAATGGGTCCCCTGCAGCCAATGAACATCTTCCTGCGTCAGGAGATTGAACGTATGCAGCGCGTGTTGGTCCGAGTGAGGAACACACTCAGAGACCTCAAACTGGCCATCGATGGCACTATTGTCATGAGCGAAAGTCTGCGTGATGCACTTGACTGCATGTATGATGCCCGTGTCCCTGCCAACTGGGAAAAGGTCAGAGATTTTAATAATAATAGTTTTAGTAATATGTTGAAAGATTTTAATGATTCTCCAAATGGTTAATATATTTAAACCCTTCACTTCATGTGGAGTAAAATATTATTATTATTATTATTATTATTATTATTATTATTATTAGATTAGATAAAATATTAGATAAAATGTTATTGATCCCTTTGGGAGGGTTCCCTCAGGGGAAATTAAGATCCCAGCAGCATCATTACAGATAAACAGAGAAAAGAAATAGAGAAAACTTCTAGATAAATTAAAATAAATTAAGTATTTACATATACAAATATAAAAGAATAAGATATGGGGAAGAGAGGAAGGGGGAGAGAAGTGGGGTTAGGGTATGTGTGTGTGGGGGGGGGGGAGAAAGATATTGCACTTTATATTGCACATTATATTGCACATTGTCCGGTATTGCTTATTGTTAGGCTAGGCTACTTCTCCTTCCTGTCCTCTGTCCTCCTGTTACCCCTCCTCCCCCCCAGAAAGGAGTTGTACAGTCTGATGGCGTGAGGGACAAAGGAGTTTTTGAGTCTGTTCGTCCTGCACTTGGGAAGGAGCATTCTGTCACTGAACAGACTCCTCTGGTTGCTGATGACAGTGTGCAGAGGGTGACTGGCATCGTCCATGATGTTCAATAGCTTGTCCATAGATCTCTTCTCTGCCATTGTCACCAGAGAGTCCAGCTTCATGCCAACCACAGAGCCGTCCCGCCTGATCAGTTTGTCCAGCCTGGATGTGCCCTTCTTGGATGTGCTGCCCCCCCCCCAGCACAGCACGGTAAAACAGGACACTGGTGACCAAAGACTGATGGAACATCCACAGGAGTTTCCTGCAGATGTTAAAGGACTGCAGCCTCCTAAGGAAGTATAGCCTGCTCTGTCCCTTCCTGTATAAGTGATTGGTGTTGCAAGTCCAGTCCAGCTTGCTGTCCAGCCACAGCCCAAGGTACTTGTAGGAATCCACAGCCTCCACCTCGACTCCCTCGATCAGAACTGGTCGTGACCTTGGTCTGGACCTCCCAAAGTCAATGACCAGCTCCTTGGTCTTCGAGGTGTTGAGCTGCAGATGGTTCCTGTTGCACCACACAGCAAAGTCCCTCACCAGGCTCCTATACTCCTCTCTGTTGTCACTGATACACCCAACGATGGCTGTCTCATCGGCAAACTTCTGAATGTGACACAGCTCCGAGTTGTAGCAGAGTCCGTGGTGTACAGGGTGAAGAGAAAAGGGGCCAGCATCATGCCCTGAGGTGCTCCGGTGCTGCTAATTACAGTGTCAGACATGATGTCCTTCAGCCTGACGTACTGCGGCCTGTCAGTGAGGTAGCTGTTAGGGTTTTGCTGGGATTCGAACCTGGTTCGTTGGTGTGATAATCCAGCAAACCCCCACTAGGCCACCAGGGGGATGACTCAAATGCAGAGGCGTGAGGCGGAAGTAGAAAAAGAATCAAAAGGTTTATTTAAACTATATACACTATATACAGGGCAAAACAAAAGACAAAAAAAAACAAAGAGTATAATCCAAAAGAAAAGCAAAGTGCAAAAATTCAAAAGCTAAGAAGATCAAAAAACACAGTACAAAGGAAACTGGAGATAAACATAACAGCACAAAGACTCCGTGACAAGAGGACTGAACTCAGGGGTATAAATAGACAAACTAATTAAGGACACAGGTGAAGATAATTAGGCAATTAACACAAACACAAAACACAGGAACAGTGGCGGCCTCTAGAGGCCAAAATAAACACGACATGAAAAGGAAATAACAGCGGCCTCTAGAGGCCAAAACAGTCCTAGTCCTAACAGGACCCCCCCCTCTAGGAGCGTCTCCTGACGTTCCCAGGGCGATCCGGATGGGCCGAATGGAAGTCCCGACATAGTTCTTTATCAAGGACATCCCGAGCAGGAACCCAGCAGCGCTCCTCAGGACCATAGCCCTCCCAGTCCACCAGATATTGCAACCCGCCGCGGACCCGGCGGGAGTCAAGCAGGCGATTCACAGTGAACACAGTCTGCCCCTGGAAGATGCGGGGGGGTGGGGGGTTCCTAGGGGCAGGGGCATACGTAGACGTCAGTACGGGCCGTAACAGGGAAACATGGAAAGTGGGGTTGATCCTCAGAGTCCGGGGCAACTGGAGCCGGTAGGAGACAGGGTTCACCCTGCGCACCACCTTGAAGGGGCCAATGTAGCGAGGAGCAAGCTTGCGGTTCTCCACCCGCAGTGGAAGGTCCTTAGTGGACAGCCAAACACGCTGCCCAGGGCGGAAAGCGTGTGCAGGTCTTCTATGGCGGTTGGCCTGAGTCTGGTTGGTTCTGGAGGTCTGTATGAGGGTCTTCCTGACCTTGCTCCAGGTCTTGCGACACCGTCTCACATATTGGTTGACCGAGGGCACCCCCGCGTCCTCCTCCTGGTCCGGGAACAGAGGTGGCTGGAACCCGAATTGGCACTGGAATGGCGACAGCTTGGTGGCCGATGACTGCAGGGTGTTGTGGGCGTACTCCGCCCATGGCAGCCAGGTGCTCCACGATGTCGGGTTATCCATAGCCAGGCCTCGCAGGGTGGTTTCCAGGTCCTGGTTGAGCCTCTCCGTCTGACCATTGGACTGTGGGTGAAACCCAGAGGAGAGGCTGGCAGTGGCTCCGATGACCTTGCAGAACCCGTGCCACACTCGGGAGGAGAACTGGGGCCCTCGGTCTGAGACGATGTCCTGTGGAAGACCAAAGACTCGGAAGACATGATTAAACAAAAGTTTCGCAGTTTCAAGAGCAGAGGGGAGTTTGCACAGTGGTATGAAGCGGCAGGCCTTGGAGAATCTGTCAACTAAGACCAAAATGACCGTGTTACCTTGTGACTCAGGGAGACCCGTGATAAAGTCGACTGCCACGTGGGACCAGGGACGCCGGGGAATGGTCAGAGGATGCAGGAGACCCTGGGGACGCTGTCGTGGGTTCTTGGTTCTGGTGCAAACCTCACAGGACAGGACAAATGACCTTACTTCCTTCTCCATGTTAGGCCACCAGAAGCGTCTTTTCAGGAAGTCCAGGGTCCTCCGAGCTCCCGGGTGGGCGGTGAGAGGGGAAGAGTGACCCCACTGGAGAACCTTGGCCCGGGCTTGATGTGGGACGTACAAGAGGCCTGGTGGCCCCGTCCCAGGACCGGGGTCCTGGCGTTGGGCTCGTCGGACAGCCTCCTCAATACCCCAGCGGACAGGGGCCACAATCCGGGACACAGGGATAATAGGCCCGACTTCATTCTCCCTGTTAGTGGCAGAGAACAGTCTGGACAGTGCGTCAGGTTTGGTGTTCTTGGAGCCGGGGCGGTATGAGAGGGTGAAGTCAAACCGACTGAAAAACAGGGCCCACCTAGCCTGTCGAGGGTTCAGTCTCTTGGCTTGCTGGAGGTACTCCAGGTTCTTGTGGTCAGTCCAAACCAGGAATGGATGTTGTGCTCCCTCCAGCCAGTGCCTCCACTCCTCAAGGGCCAGTTTGACCGCTAGCAGTTCTCGATCCCCCACATCGTACTGGGACTCAGCAGGACTCAGGCGGTGGGAGAAGTAAGCGCAGGGGTGCAGCTTTCCTTCCGAACGTTGAGAGAGCACCGCGCCGACACCACTGTCCGAGGCGTCCACCTCCACGATGAATGGTTGGGAGGTGTCCGGGAGAACCAGAATGGGTGCCGTGCAGAAGCGGTCCTTGAGGTCTTTGAACGCCTTTTCTGCCTGAGGAGACCAGCCATAAGATCCACCTGTCCCTTTGGTGAGGTCAGACATGGGTGCTGCCACAGAACTGAAGTTCCTGATGAACTTGCGGTAGAAGTTAGCGAATCCTAAGAACCGCTGAACCTCCTTAACGGACTTGGGAGTAGGCCAATCCCGGACGGCCAGGGTCTTGGCAGGGTCCATTTGGAGTTGGCCTGTCCGTACAATAAATCCCAGAAAGGAGACCTCGGGAACATGAAATTCGCATTTCTGGGCCTTGGCGAACAGATTGTTCTGTAGCAGCCTCTGGAGAACCTGGCGGACATGGTGGCGGTGCTCCTGCACGGTCTTGGAAAAGATAAGGATGTCGTCGAGGTAGACAAAAACGTATAGGTTAATCATGTCCCTTAAGACGTCGTTGATTAGGGCCTGAAAAACAGCTGGTGCGTTGGTGAGTCCGAAGGGCATCACCTGGTATTCGTAGTGCCCAGACGGGGTGTTAAAGGCAGTCTTCCACTCGTCTCCCTGTCGGATACGGATGAGGTGGTATGCGTTCCGTAGGTCCAACTTGGTGAAGACGGTGGCGCCTTGGAGCAGGTCGAAAGCTGTGGACATCAGCGGAAGGGGATATCGGTTGCGCACAGTGATCTTATTCAGGCCCCTGTAATCAATACATGGTCGGAGCCCCCCATCCTTCTTGCCAACAAAGAAGAAGCCGGCTCCAGCAGGTGAAGTGGAGGGTCGAATAAACCCAGAGACCAGGGCATCTTTGAGGTATTCCTCCATAGCCTTGCGTTCTGGCTGAGAGAGGGAAAACAGTCTGCCACGAGGAGGGGTAGTCCCAGGGAGCAAGTCGATGGCACAGTCGTAGGCCCGGTGCGGAGGAAGAACGGCGGCCCTGCTCTTGCTGAATACCTCCTTGAGATCCCAGTACTCTGTGGGAACTTGAGATAACTCGGTGAGATCAGGGGGCTCGGCAGGAGACACAGGAGAGCTAGAGAGCAGACAAGAGGCATGGCATGCAGGGCCCCATTCCACAACCTGGCTAGTTACCCAGTCTATGCGAGGGTTGTGGCGAGTAAGCCAAGGAAGGCCTAGAATAACTGGGAACTCAGGTGAAGGAATCAGGTGCAGGGATATTTCTTCCTTGTGACCTTGAGACTGGAGGAAGACTGGAGAAGTAACTTGAGTGACTCTTCCATCACCTAACGCTTGGCCATCGAGGGCAGACACAGACAGAGGGACTTCAAGAGGTGCAGTCGGAATATTGATGCTTTGGGCGAAGTGAATATCCATAAAGTTCCCAGCCGCCCCTGAGTCTATCAAAGCTTGACAAGAGTGGACAGACTCACCCCAGGAGATGGAGACCGGGATGTAGATTCCTTGGCCAGGGAGTCCGGGAGAGAGGGTAGGCCCCGTCACAACCCTCCCTCGGCTGGACGGGGCGGTCCTTTTCCCAAGAGTTCGGGACATGATGCTCGGAAGTGACCAGGCTTGCCACAGTAGATGCAGCACTTGTCCCTCCTTCTGCGCTCCCTCTCAGATGCGGAGAGGCGAGTACGACCCACTTGCATGGGTTCTGGACAGTCACTGAAGGAGGTAGACGGTCTCCAGGTAGAGGTAGGGAGGCTGGGGGGGCTCAAGGCTTGGTGGCGTTCTCTCATCCTGTTGTCCAGACGAATAGCATGTGAGATGAGGGTTTCGAGGTCACTTGGGCATCCAATAGAGGCCAGACCGTCCTTGATGGGGTCAGACAGACCATGGTGGAAGGCTGACACCAGGGCAGTCTCGTTCCATCCACTTACTGCTGCGAGTGTTCGGAACGAGATGGCGTAATCTGCGACGCTTCCTCCTTGCCGGATGGACATGAGCTTTCGGGCTGCGTCGGTACTGATGTCTGCCTGATCGAAGACCCGAAGCATCTCTTCAGAAAACAGCTGGAAATCAAAGCACTCAGGTCCCTGTCTTTGCCAGATAGCAGTAGCCCAGGCTCGCGCCTTACCAGCTAATAAGGTGATCACAAAGGCAATCTTGCGGCGATCCGTAGTGTAGGTGGTAGGCTGAAGCTCAAAGGTGAGTTGACACTGGGTAAGGAACTCTCGGCACTCACTGTGCTTGCCGTCATACCTCTGTGGTGCAGGAAGGCTGGGTTCGCGAGGTGAAGAAGGCAGCATTGCAGGAGGCACTGGAGCAGGAGTGGGAGCTGGATCAGGAGCAGGAACTGGATCAGGAGCAGGAGATGCAGGCAGAGATGTCAGCTGTGCCAGGGTTTTCCCAATTTGCTGAAGCAGTTCCTCGTGGCGAGCGAGGGCCTCACGTTGGCTGGTGAGCGTACGTCCATGAGCGTCCATGGTCGCTCCGAAGCGTGTCAAAGCTGCCATAATTCCCTGAAGGTTGGCCGGGTAGACAGTTGAAGCAGCCTCTGCTGAGTCGGTCATGACGGAGTCTTTCTGTTAGGGTTTTGCTGGGATTCGAACCTGGTTCGTTGGTGTGATAATCCAGCAAACCCCCACTAGGCCACCAGGGGGATGACTCAAATGCAGAGGCGTGAGGCGGAAGTAGAAAAAGAATCAAAAGGTTTATTTAAACTATATACACTATATACAGGGCAAAACAAAAGACAAAAAAAAACAAAGAGTATAATCCAAAAGAAAAGCAAAGTGCAAAAATTCAAAAGCTAAGAAGATCAAAAAACACAGTACAAAGGAAACTGGAGATAAACATAACAGCACAAAGACTCCGTGACAAGAGGACTGAACTCAGGGGTATAAATAGACAAACTAATTAAGGACACAGGTGAAGATAATTAGGCAATTAACACAAACACAAAACACAGGAACAGTGGCGGCCTCTAGAGGCCAAAATAAACACGACATGAAAAGGAAATAACAGCGGCCTCTAGAGGCCAAAACAGTCCTAGTCCTAACAGTAGCTGGAGATCCAGGTGACCAGGCAGGGGTCCACTCGCATCCTGTTCAGTTTGTCCTGAAGCAGTAGGGGCTGGATGGTGTTGAAGGCACTCAAGAAGTCCAAGAAGAGGATCCTCACTGTGCCATTTCCCTTATCCAGATGCGAGTGGGCTCGGTGTAGCAGGTGGAGGATGGCGTCTTCCACACCAATACCTGCCCGGTACGCAAACTGCAGACAGTCCTGGGCATGTTGTACCTGGGGTCTGAGGAGGCTGAGGAAGAGCCGCTCCAATGTCTTCATCAGATGTGAAGTGAGTGCCAGCAGTCAGAAGTCGTTCAGCTTGCTGGGCCAATTCTTTTTGGGAACTGGAATGAAACATGATGTCTTCCAGAGGGTTGGCACCCAAACCCAGCTGCAGGCTGAGGTTGAAGATGCGTTGGAGTGGTTCACCCAGTTCAGCAGCGCAGATCTTCAGTAGTCATGGACACACCTTGTCCAGGCCTGCTGCTTTCCTGCGGTGAAGCTTCCTCAGTTGACCTCTGACCTAGTCTGCAGTAATGCATGGAGGAGTTTGTGTTGAGGTGGGGGAGGAGGGGAAGGAGGGGGCTGCTGTGATGACTGGGGGGAGGTGTGTTGAGGGAAGAAGGAGAGATGGCTGTGGTGGGGGGGACGTGGGCTGGTTGAACTGATTGAAGAAGTCATTCAACTTGTTCGCCCTCTTCACTGTCCCCTCAACGACTCTGGTCTTTGTATTGTGGCCTGTGATGGTTTTCACACCTTCCCAGACCTCCAGAGAACCTGCTGTTCTCCTTCAACTTCTGCTCCACCTTTCTCCTGTAGCTCTCTTTAGCTTCCCTCATGCAGCATTTCACCTCCTGCTGTGCTGCTTTCATCACCTCCCTATCCCTGCTCCTGAAGGCGGCCTTCTTCCTGTTGAGGACAGCTTTGACTTCCTGTGTTACCCATGGCTTGTTATTAGGGTAACACTGTACAGTCTTAGCGGGGGAGACCATGTCTGCACAGAAGTTGAGGTAATCTGTCAGACAGTGTGTCAGCCCCTCTATGTCCTCACAGTGTGGGCTAAGCAGCACATCCCAGTCCATGATGTCATAGCAGTCCCTGAGGGCATCTTCCATTTCAGGGGACCACCTCCTGATGGAGCTAGTTGTTGCAGGCTGCCTTTGAACCAGGGGGGTGTACTTTGGCTGTCAAAGAACCAGGTTGTGGTCAGACTTCCCTCGTGGGGGGAGGGGTGTGACTCTGTGTGCATCCCTCACATTAGCATACAGCAAGTCAATTGTCCTGTTGTTCCTTGTTGGACAATCCACAGCCTGGGAAAAAGCAGCCAAAGTAGAGTCCAAAGTAGCATGATTAAAGTCCCCAGAAATGATCATATATGCCTCAGGGTGCTGTGTCTGCAGCCCTGCTGTGTCTGCAGCCGTGCTGTGTCTGCAGCCGTGCTGTGTCTGCAGCCGTGCTGTGTCTGCAGCCGTGCTGTGACAGAGTGAATCCTCTCACATGCAGGGGCTGTGTCTGCCCTCGGAGGGATGTAAACACAGATGGTGTGATCACCATCTGTGTTTACATCCCTCCGAGGGCAGACACAGCCCCTGCATGTGAGAGGATTCACTCTGTCACAGCACGGCTGCAGACACAGCACGGCTGCAGACACAGCACGGCTGCAGACTGCACGACTGCAGGCTGCGTGACTGAACTCCCTTGGCAGATAATATGGCCACACGCTAACAGCTAGCAGCTCCATGTCCGGGCAACATAAAACTGTCTTTATGGAGATATGTCCCGGGTTACACCAGCAGTTGTTAACATAAATGGTGAGTTCCCTACCTTTGCTTTTCCTGCAAAGTGTTAGTGTCTCTGTCGGCTCTCACAGCAGTGAATCCCCGCAGGTCCACGTTAGCATCCAGTACAAGGTGTGTTAGCCATGTCTCCGTAAAGATAAATAAGCTGCTCTCCCGATAAATCCGCTGGTTGTTCAGAGCGGAAAGCTCCTCGACTTTATTCGGCAGCGAGTTCACATTCCCCATGATAACGGAGGGAATGGATGGTTTGTAGTGCCGCCGGTTGTCCGCTAGCCTAGCCTTTAGCTTAGCTCCAGCTTTGCAGTCCCTGGGTTTCCTCCTCAGCTCCGCCGGGATGGGGTGTCGTATCCCATTGTTTTCAGGGCCAGCAGCTCCTCTCTCGAATGAGAGAACTGGCTCCTGGTTGCATGTTAAAGTTAAATATATCCATGTTATATAGTTAAACACACTATGTCTTCGTAAGAAGAGCAAAAAAGTAAAAAAAGGTGGAAAAAAAGAGGTTTAAAGAGCTAAAAACTACAGAGCTACTGGAGCGGCAGCCGTCTCACACAGCACTCAAATGGAAACTATTATTATTATTATTATTATTATTATTATTATTATTAAATACTACTAATAATAATGATAATAATAATAATACCCCGCCTTTCGCCCGTAGTCAGCTGGGATAGGCTCCAGCTTGCCTACGACCCTGTAGCACAGGATAAAGCGGCTAGAGATGATGAGATGAGATAATAATATATTTAGGTACTGCCTAAAAGTAGAACTCCTCATGAGTGTATGAGAAAATATTTGCAAGGGCACAAAATCAACCTGAATAGAATAATAATAATATAGCATATGAACCATCGAATTGTGTAGTGTATTTCACATCTATAAGTTGCTGCATTGTCTTGTGACAATGACACCAATAATGAGATATGCATTGCAGTTATGAATACACATTTATTCCTTTCTTTGACACCACATGCCATGCACCAGAAACAATACCATGGCATTTACAGTGTTGCAAAAGTATTCATCCTCCTTGGTGTTTTTCCTGTCTTGTTGCATTACAAGCTGAAATTAAAATATATTTATTTATTTTGGGGGAGCACCATTTGATTTACACAACATGTAGATGAGCTATGAAGGTGCAAATTGTTTATTATGGCACTAGCAATCATGAAGATGAAAAACCAGAGATCTGGAGTGTGCATAGGTATCCCCCCCCCCCCCCCCCAAAAAAAAAAGTCAATACTTTGTAGAGCCACCTTTTGCCGCAATTACAGCTGCAAGTCTCTTGGGGTATGTCTCTATTAGCTTAGCACATCTAGCCACTGCGATTCCCCCCCCCCCCATTCCTCAAAGCAAAACTGCTCCAACTTCTTCAAGTTAGATGGGTTGCACTGGTGTACAGCAATCTTCAAGTTATGCCACAGATTCTCAATTGTATTGAGGTCTGGGCTTTGACTAGGCCATTCCAAGACACTTAAATGTTTCCACTTAAACCACTCCAGTGTAGCTTTAACAGTATGTTTCAGGTCATTGTTCTGCTGGTATGTGAACCTTCATCCCAGTCTCAAACCTCTGGCCGACTCAAACAGGTTTTCCTCTAGAATTGCCCTGTATTTAGTGCCATCCATTTTCCTTCAATCCTGGCCAGTTTTCCTGTCCCTGTAGATGAAAAACATCCCCACAGCATGATGTTGCCACCACCATGCTTCACTGTAAGAATGGTGTTCTCAGGGTGATGGGAAGCATTGGGTTTCCCATGATGGCCAAAAAGTTCAATTTTAGAGAATCCGCAATTACAAATTTAGTTCAATCAGAGAATCCCCTTCCATGTGTTTGGGGAGTCTGCCACCTGCTGTTGGGCAAACTCCAAATGTGTTTTCTTAAATTTATGTTAATAATTATGTTGACACAAGTGTGTAGAGTAAGAAATCATTCAGGTCAAAAAGCATACAATACAAAGATATGTTGCTCACTATTAAAAAAAAAAGCCAGTAGGATAAAAAACTTACTGGAAAACATACTCCTAGACCGAATGCTACATATGAGCTCTGAGGGTTAGAGCTGCAATCTTGATATTTCAAACTTGATATGTCAGTGTTGTCTGGTTATAACCGTCAATTGTATAACGAGCTAGTTGACAAAACCGTTTTAACTAGTTTTATATGAAACTATCATGAATATTTTCTGTAAAATATGTGAGTAAATAATCCCACATTTTTAAAAGCAAATTAGTAAGCAAGTAAGCACGCAATAAACACCCAATCTTATGTAAATAAGGATACAATTTTTTTTTTAATTTTTTGTCCAGTGGTCAAGTTCTGATGAAATACATTGTCTTGCACTTATGATCAGGTACCCTGTGGGTGGTACACGTATATAGTTTGTACATGTGTATGTATGTATGGATGACATACGGTCGCAAAAGAAATAAAAAATCAGGTCACTGCATTACCGTATTCTTTTAAGTATGGAGTTTTCCTACACACACTTTGCGCACAGGGAGCACCGCTAATAATAATAAATGCCATTCATGTCTTTTTTAAAGTTATTTTAGCAGTGTCCAAAGTTTAGCAAACTATTTTTTTATTTTATTTTTTTACAGTGAAACCTTTTTAGACAATTTCATTTACGTGAAGATTTAAAGATTTGCAGTCATAAGTCTCAGCTGTGAAATTTGCAATGTATTTTGGAGCAGTACATTCGTACTGCTCCAAAATACATTCACTCATACATTCCAGCTGTAGATTCAGATGTCCTGAATTTATAATTGTCACTGGTTTCATTTTTATTAACACCAGTCAGATGCTGAATTAATTGAGAAGTTAAAAGTGCAACTCTTGTGATGTTTTTCTGAATAATCAGAGAAATATGATGATAAAGGGTTTGTTTGTGCTCTTTACTTTTTGTCCTGATTGAATAACTTTATTTGTGTCTGTTTGCTTTAGTCAGTGTTTGTGTTTCTTTTAGGTCTCCTGGGCCTCCAGCACTCTGGGCTTCTGGTTCACTGAGCTTTTGGAGCGAAACCGTCAGTTTCAGGTCTGGATCTTCGAGGGACGTCCCAAATGCTTCTGGATGACAGGCTTCTTCAACCCACAGGGCTTCCTTACAGCCATGAGACAGGTGAAACACACACACACACACACACACACACTCTCTCTCTCTCTCTCTCTCTCTCTCTCTCTCTCTCTCTCTCTCTCTCTCTCTCTGCTGTGCTTGTGGGGACCAGATATCACAATGGCATAGGAGGACTTTATATTTCTGAGTGGGAACATTTGCTGTAGCATGAAAATATGCAGGGTGTGTACATGTGAATGGACCCAGACTCTTCAAGAGCACAGTTTTGAGGCAGCTGGGTCACTTGCAGTTCATCTGTACTTCTGTATCAGCAAAAATAATATGAAGTTAAGCTGATTTTGGTACCAAACGTTCCTCTCCTTTTTTGAACTCTGCAGGAGATCACTCGTGCTCACAAAGGTTGGGCTCTGGACCGTATGGTTCTGTGCAACGAAGTGACCAAGTGGATGAAGGATGACATCACAGAGCCACCAAAAGAAGGTGTGTACATCTATGGTCTGTATCTGGATGGAGCCGGCTGGGACCGCAGGAACTGCAGACTCACTGACTCCAAGCCCAAAGTCCTGTTTGAAATTATACCCGTCATCAGGATGTATGCCGAGAACAATGGTGAGACATTTATTTGTTTTAAAAAATATTCTAATGGTTTCATGTAGAAGGTAGTTTAACATGACTTTTTTTCTTATTAACAAAAACAGAAAGGTTAGCAAATGACTATTTATAACTGCTATAACTTTTTATGGTTATAAAAACTCCATTATATATCCATCATATGGATATATAACTTTCTATAGTTTGCATTACATGTAACTATGAACATGTATAATGTGTCATCCTTTAATAAACAAACAGTTGCATTCCTTGGCAAAACAATGAAGGAAAGCAGTAATATAAATATTGTAAGTTATAAACTGATTGCTAGCTCACTTGTTACAATTGTGCTTAGCCATGTTAGAGTTCATTTGCTATTCAACTACTTCCAGTTCGAAATTTAGCTGTTGTTTTTGATGCAGAATTCCCCAAATCAAAGTATTGCAACAAGTAATAATCATTTAGTATGTTAAGACATTTCTAGTTGAAAAACACTAAATAATATTAGCTCAAATGATTGTGTTCCCCTTTCTGAATGTGAAGTAAACAACTTGCAGCTTTACCCTATATAACTGCCTTCAACCTCATTATAATTTCAGCTTTTAGATGCTTTCATCTATCATATTTGGCCTTCTGTAGGACCTCTACATTTATTTCTGTTGATTTTACCGGATGTTTTGGACTGTCCTCTCATTTAACGTTCTTTAATTACATTTCACTTCCCATTCAGAAACCATGTGGGATTCAAGCATTTACTTTCAGCTGTATTTTTCACACCATTTTGTGCAAACTCGAGACTGTTGTGCATCAAATTTCAAGAAGATCAACAGTCTGAAATGCCAGCGTGGCACCAACAACCAAAATCAAAATCACGAAGATCACATTTTCCCATGTTTGATGTCAGCATTAATGGAAGCTCTTGACCTGTATTTGTGCATAAAGCAGCACGAATGGCAAACTGCTGCAGTTATCCGGTGTGACCCATCAGTGTGACTGCTGGTCTCTTAAGCATGTGCAGGTGTACATCCAAAAAAGGCTTACATACTTTTAATGCACTGCAGCTTTGTGCAGCAAGCACACTATTGAGGTTTTTCACCCACATGACCAAGTCATGTGATGCATCGTTAGGCTGCCATTTTGGACGTCACGGCCCGAATCAGTTTGAATGCGAGAAAGGCGACAAACGAAAAACATAAAAGAAAAAGGAGCGAGATGCAGAAAACACCTTCACTATCCAGCGACGTAGGGCATTTACAGGGTGAGCAGAGGGAGAGGTATTTGCAAAAATTGAGGTTAGCAGGCTAGAATGACGTTTACCTGCTTTCACCAGGATTGTTCACTGACGTACGGAAGTACATGAAGCCCTCGTCTTTACCTGACTTCGGCCCACATGATCTGTATACCTATGTCGTTAAAAACCCATCGCCATACACAGGTATTGATCTGAAAGCGTATAAGAGTTTGGATGCCTACAAATATTTTGTGTCAGGCTGGGTAACATGCCTACATCAGTGGGTTGTCCCTGGAGCCGGTAGTCGCCATCTTATTACAGCTAAGGTTTGTTCACATTTTCATTTACTTTCGGTCCTCAGGATAAACAAAATGTTATTAAATGTCATTGAAATAACTTCTTAGTCTGTTGAGACATGGCCTGTTATAAATTTGCTGTTACCAGGCAATGACCAAGAACTGTATTATTAGGGTCGGTGTCTGTGTTGTAGCAGTGTACTAGCAGCTAGCTGTTAGCACTAGCTAATGTCAACAACATAGTAGCTAGTATGTTACTGTAGCAATGTTTACGTTCAGTCATTTGGATGACTGTTAAAACCTTTCAGTCTCAAGTTTTTCCTTTACTGTATTTACTAGTTTACTGTAATTATGATCCGGCAGCTATTTACACCGGATCCAGTGTAAATAGCTGCCGGAGCGCGCTCCGGCTTGCTCCCCCTCAAATTAAGCAGCGCGCTCCGGCTTGCTCCCGGCGGCTTGCTCCCCCTCAAATTAAGCAGCGCGCTCCGGCTTGCTCCCGGAGTGCTCCGGGAGCAAGCCGGAACGCGCTGCTTAATTTGAGGGGGAGCAAGCCGGAGCGCACTCCGGAACCTCGGCCGGAGCACTCCGGGAGCAAGCCGGAGCACGCTGCTTAATTTGAGGGGGAGCAAGCCGGAGCGCGCTCCGGAACCTCGGCCGGAGAACTCCGGGAGCAAGCCGGAGCGCGCTGCTTAATTTGAGGGGGAGCAAGCCGGAGTGCTCCGGCCGAGGTTCCGGAGCACGCTCCGGCTTGCTCCCCCTCAAATTAAGCAGCGCGCTCCGGCTTGCTCCCGGAGTGCTCCGGCCGAGGTTCCGGAGCACTATTACTCCCTAGGGGAGTCAATAGGTTGCAGTGCAAAGCACGCAACCTCTTGTTCTTCTGCGTGTTTCTTCTTATTAGGATGCAGTGCTGCTGCACAGCAACCTATTGCCTCCCCTAGGGGAGTCAATAGGTTGCAGTGCAAAGCACACAACCTCTTGTTCTTCTGCGTGTTTCTTCTTTTTTAGGATGCAGTGCTGCTGCACTTTTTTAGGATGCAGTGCTGCTGCACTGCAACCTATTGTTCTTCTACGTGTTTCTTCCTCTGTTTTCATCTTCCATACAAATTTCGATTTCGAATAACTCAATAACCGTACGTCGCACACAGACAAGCAATATATCAAAATGTGCGGCTCGATCAGACTCGGTGTGCTATTACTTTGTTCATCAAAATGTGATTTTTTCGCGACATAGTCGCGAAAAAAATCACCCAAAATTTCCCATTCATTTCTATGGAATTATTTGAAAAACTACACATATTTATAGCTTCCCCTAGAACGGTCTGGCGCAAAGTTGTGAAATTTTGCACACTGATTCTTGACAATGTCAGGGTTCTTCTCAGCATGTTTCAAGTCACCACCTTAAACTCTCTAGCGCCACCAACAGCTCAAAGTCGCAGGTGCATTTCTGCTTCTAACTTTTGAACTGTTGGTCTGATTTTCAAAAACTTGGTATCTCTGGAATCCTTGGGCCAAGATGAATCCAGCGCACCCTCTGCCAAAATTTTCAACCTTGGAAAGTTTTCCCGCAATTTTGAGTTTTGTGAAAATCAATTAAAATGCTTCTTCTCCCTCAATTTTTGACCAATTTCTCCCAAACTTGGTACATGCCAACTTTGGACTAAGCTGCAAAAAAGACATTCCCGGATTTTAGAATTTCATAAGCGTTTGGCCGTGGCAGCCAATCAAATTTGGCTGCGCAGACGTGAAACAGGAAGTGTGCTCATATCTCGGCCACGCTTTGGTGTATCTTAACAGAACTTGGTGTCATTATGCCCCACCCCTCCACGAAGGCCCACAAAAAAAGTGGAACAAGTTGGCCGCTAGGGGGCGCTACAGCTGGGAAAAGTGTCCTTTGGCTCATATCTTGACGTCATATTCTGGAAAAGTTCTGCAATTTTGCACACTGCTTCTTGACAAACTCAAGGTTCTTCTCAGCAAGTTTCGAGTCACCAACTTAAACTCTCTAGCGCCACCAACAGCTCAAAGTCTCAGGTCCAAAAAACCCCATCCGTACAAATTTTGATTCGTAATAACTCAATAACCGTACGTCGCACACAGACAAGCAATATATCAAAACGTGCGGCTCATTCGGACTCGGTGTGCTCTTACTTTGTTTGTTATTCTATGATTTTTTTACGACGTGGTCGCGAAAAAAATTGTCCAAAATTTCCCAATCATTTATCTGGAATTAATTGAAAAACAACGCACTTTTTCAAACCTCCGCTGCTCTGGCATGCATTGACCTAGAGACATGATTCAAACGTAAAAATATAGAGAAACTTCTCCTGTGTGGATCTGGCATTCAACGTTTTTGCTAGGTTCTATACTTTTGGATCAGTCCCGGCTCAAACACCACGAGCAAAAATGGAGCAATTTGGGGTTTATAATGGGTGTCTATTGCGTTACACACCAGTGAAGCTCGTTAAGTTAGAGTGTAGAGGGCCTGAAAAAACCTCAAACTTTCTCGTTTAAACTGTGTTTTCAGCCACAAAGTTCACGCTACAGACATAATTTTCTCAAAAGTAGTAGTAAAACTTGTCCTGATTCATGCATTGTGTCTACCTAAACGATAGGATTTACAGTTTTTGAATGAGAAGCCTCAAACTGAGGAGAGGGCTGGTGAGCTGCCTCATTCACTCCCATTATAAACGTGACAGAAAAGTCACTCGTTTTTAACTCACTCTAGTGTCCTCATTTTTAACACGACAGACAAAAAAATTACATCAGTTTATTCAGGAGACCCTTGTGGCACGCACTGTGAAAGAATTTTGTGAATAGCTGCTTTCGTTTTCGAGTTATTCGTCGTTGTTCAAGGCCTGGTCCTGAGCAAAAATCAGCCAAAAACTGACAAGATTTTGTGTGACTCAGTGCCTTCTCAGGAGCAGTGAGGTTGCAGAGTGGGGGGGCTGCTGTCTCAAGCACACACATAATCATTGCATTGAAGCATCATAGCAAGTGACACATTCACAGCTAGCGAACATGCGTGACCAAATTGCTTCGCGCACTGCATCCCTCTCACAATTTCCAGCAGGGGAATTGTCGACTCTAGTTAGGATGCAGTGCTGCTGCACTGCAACCTATTGTTCTTCTACGTGTTTCTTCTTCCGTTTTCATCTTCCATACAAATTTCGATTTCGAATAACTCAATAACCGTACGTCGCACACAGACAAGCAATATATCAAAACGTGCGGCTCAATCGGACTCGGTATGCTATTACTTTGTTCTTCAAAATGTGATATTTTCGCGACGTAGTCACGAAAAAATCACCCGAAATTTCCCATTCATTTCTATGGAATTATTTGAAAAACTACACACATCTAGAACGGTCTGGCGCAAAGTTGTGAAATTTTGCACACTGATTCATGACAACCTCAGGGTTCTTCTGAGCAAGTTTCAAGTCACCACCTTAAACTCTCTAGCGCCACCAACAGCTCAAAGTCGCAGGTACATTTCTGCTTCTAACTTTTGAACCGTTGGTCCGATTTTCAAAAACTTGGTATCCCTGGAATCCTTGGGCCAAGACGAATCCAGCGCACCCTCTGACAAAATTTTCAACCTCGGAAAGTTTTCCCGCAATTTTGAATTTTTTGAAAATCAATTAAAATGGTTCTCCTCCCTCAATTTTTGATCAATTTCTCCCAAACTTGGTACATGCTAACGTTGGACTAAGCTGCAAAAAAGCCATTCCCGGTTTTTCGAATTTCATAAGCGTTTGGCTGTGGCAGCCAATCAAAATTGGCTGCGCAGACGCGAAACAGGAACTGTGCTCATATCTCGGCCGCGCTTTGACGTATCTTAACAGAACTTGGTGGCATTATGCCGCACTCCTCCATGAAGGCCCACAAAAAAAGTGGAACAAGTTGGCCGCTAGGGGGCGCTACAACTGGGAAACGTATCCTTTGGCTCATATCTTGATGTCATATTCTGGAAAAGTTCTGCAATTTTGCACACTGCTTCTTGACAAACTCAAGGTTCTTCTCAGCAAGTTTCGAGTCACCACCTTAAACTCTCTAGCGCCACCAACAGCTCAAATTCGCAGGTCCAAAAAACCCCATCTTCCGTACAAATTTTGATTCGTAATAACTCAATAACCGTACGCCGCACACAGACAAGCAATATATCAAAACATGCGGCTCGATCGGACTCAGTGTGCTGTTACTTTGTTTGTTATTCTACGATTTTTTCACGACGTGGTCGCGAAAAAATCGTCCAAAATTTTCCATTCATTTCTGTGGATTTAATTGAAAAACGCACTTTTTCAAACCTCCGCTGCTCTGGCATGCATTGACCTAGAGACATGATTCAAACGTAAAAACGTAGAGAAACTTCTCCTGTGTGGATCTGGCATTCAACTTTTTTGCTAGGTTCTATACTTTTGGATCAGTCCTGGCTCAAACACCATGAGCAAAAATGGAGAAATTCAGAGTTTATAATGTATAAGAAAAAGGAATGGATGAAAGTCAAGACAAAGATGAGTCCAGGTCAGGCCTGATGATGTGTGTGTGATGGGTGAGTTGGCCTGAGGTGCCATATGGTGGATGTGTGGTGAAGTGTTACTGAGCAGAACTCCATTCATTTGAATGGGGCCAAAAATCAATGGAAGCCTAAGGAGGGGAAAAAGGGATGTGTGAAAACCAAGGAAAAGACGAGTGCAGATCTCAGATGAGGGGATGGATACATGCAGGGACTTGGCCTGAGGCATCATGTGAAGTTTCATGATATTTGGTTACTCTGTTCAAAAAACTGACAGAGTGAAAGTTTTTCTCCCAAAACTCAATTCATTTTCAATGGGGCAAAAAAAATGAAAGAAAAAGGCAAGTGTGGGTCAGAACCAACTGCAGATAACTCAGGGGGAGTTGGCCTGAAGTATTGCATGAGCTTTGTTGCATCTGCGATGAAGCATGTCCAAGCAGGACGAGTCGAATCGTGAGCCCTATTCATTCTCTATGGGAAAAAAAACAACAGAAAAATGACAAGAACGAGAAAACGGGTGCGTCGATCCAAAAGCTGTATACGAGTACACTACACCGGTTCAGGACGGACGTTTCAGAGTTGGAACAGTGCCGCTATCTCAAAAGCTGTAGGAGGAGTAGCGGCTCCAAAAATCGGGTGTACAGAAATAATAACTAGAGTCGACAATTCCCCTGCTGGAAATTGTGAGAGGATGCAGTGTGTGAAGCAATTTGGTCACGCATGTTTGCTGGCCATGAATGTGTGACCTGCTATGATGCTACAATGATTATGTGTGTGCTTGAGACAGCAGCCCCTCCCCTCTCTGCGAATTTGAGCTGTTGGTGGCACTAGAGAGTTTAAGGTGGTGACTCGAAACTTGCTGAGAAGAACCGTGAGTTTGTCAAGAAGCAGTGTGCAAGATTGCAGAACTTTTCCAGAATATGACGTCAAGATATGAGCCAAAGGACACTTTTCCCAACTGTAGCGCCCTCTAGCGGCCAACTTGTTCCACTTTTTTTGTGGGCCTTCATGGAGGGGTGGGGCATAATGACACCAAGTTCTGTTAAGATACGCCAAAGCGCGGCCGAGATATGAGCACACTTCCCATTTCGTGTCTGCGCAGCCAATTTTGATTGACTGCCACGGCCAAATGCTTATGAAATTCAAAAATCCGGGAATGTCTTTGTTTGCAGCTTAGTCCAAAGTTGGCATGTACCAAGTTTGGGAGAAATTGGTCAAAAATTGAGGGAGGAGAAGCATTTTAATTGATTTTCAAAAAATTCAAAATAGAGCGAAAACTTTCCGAGGTTGAAAATTTTGTTAGAGGTTGCGCTGGATTCGTCTTGGCCCAAGGATTCCAGGGATACCAAGTTTTTGAAAATCGGACCAACGGTTCAAAAGTTAGAAGCAGAAATGTACCTGCGACTTTGAGCTGTTGGTGGCGCTAGAGAGTTTAAGGTGGTGACTTGAAACTTGCTGAGAAGAACCCTGACGTTGTCAAGAATCAGTGTACAAAATTTCACAACTTTGCGCCAGACCGTTCTAGGGGTAGCTATAAATATGTGTAGTTTTTCAAATAATTCCATAGAAATGAATGGGAAATTTCGGGTGATTTTTTCGCAACTACGTCACGAAAAAAATCACATTTTGATGAACAAAGTAATAGCATACCGAGTCTGATCGAGCCGCACGTTTTGATATATTGCTTGTCTGTGTGCGACGTACGGTTATTGAGTTATTCG
The DNA here is from genome assembly GCF_027579695.1 of Neoarius graeffei. NCBI lineage: Eukaryota > Metazoa > Chordata > Actinopteri > Siluriformes > Ariidae > Neoarius > Neoarius graeffei. Next base: position 23,997,366 of record NC_083573.1, read on the forward strand.
AAATCGAAATTTGCACGGAAGATGAAAACGGAGGAAGAAACACATAGAAGAACAATAGGATGCAGTGCTGCCGCACTGCAACCTATTGACTCCCCTAGGGGAGTCCCCTAGGGGAGTCAATAGGTTGCAGTGCGGCAGCACTGCATCCTAATAAGAATAAAAAAAAAAGAAGAAACACATAGAAGAACAATAGTTGCTGTGCTTCGCAGTGACTCCCCTAAGGGAGGAAATAGGTTGCTGTGCAGCAGCACTGCATCCTAATAACTAGAGTCGACAAATCCCCTGCTGGAAATTGTGAGAGAGATGCAGTGCGTGAAGCAATTTGGTCACACATGTTAGCTAGCTGTGAATGTGTCACTTGCTATGATGCTTCAATGCAATGATTGTGTGTGTGCTTGAGACAGCAGCCCCTCCCCTCTCTGCTCCCTCACTGCTCCCAGTTGGCATGGCGACAGTCCTGAGCAGGAGCGCTGAGTCACACAAGATCTTGTCAGTTTTCTGCTGTTTTTTGCTCAGCAGCAGGCCTGGAACAACGATGAATAACTCGAAAACGAAAGCAGCTATTCACAAAATTATTTCACAGTGAGTGCCAGAAGGCTCTCATGAACACAGTGATGTAATTTTTTGTCTGTAGTGTTAAAAATGAGGACACTAGAGCGAGTTAAAAACGAGTGAGTTTTCTGATTTTGCAGTAAGAGCACTGTCAGGATTTGAATGGGGCTCTATGAGGCCGCTCGCCTGCGCTCTCCTCACTTTGAGGCTTCTCATATAAAAACTGTAAATGCTATCGGTTAGGTAGACACATTGTGTGAATCAGGACATGTGTGACTACTAATTTTGAAAAAATTACGTCTGTAGAGTGAAAATTGTGGCTGAAAACACAGTTTAAAGGAGAAAGTTTGAGGTTTTTTTTCAGGCCCTCTACACTCTAATTTAACGAGCTCCACTGGTGTGTAACGCAATAGACACCCATTATAAACTCTGAATTTCTCCATTTTTGTTCATGGTGTTTGAGCCAGGACTGATCCAAAAGTATAGAACCTAGCAAAAAAGTTGAATGCCAGATCCACACAGGAGAAATTTCTCTACGTTTTTACGTTTGAATCATGTCTCTAGGTCAATGCATGCCAGAGCAGCGGAGGTTTGAAAAAGTGCGTTTTTCAATTAAATCCACAGAAATGAATGGGAAATTTTGGACGATTTTTTCGCGACCACGTCGTGAAAAAATCGTAGAATAACGAACAAAGTAACAGCACACTGAGTCCGATCGAGCCGCACGTTTTGATATATTGCTTGTCTGTGTGCGACGTACGGTTATTGAGTTATTACGAATCAAAATTTGTACGGAAGATGGGGTTTTTTGGACCTGCGAATTTGAGCTGTTGGTGGCGCTAGAGAGTTTAAGGTGGTGACTCGAACTCTCTAGTGCCACCAACAGCTCAAATTCGCAGAGAGGGGAGGGGCTGCTGTCTCAAGCACACACATAATCATTGTAGCATCATAGCAGGTCACACATTCACGGCCAGCAAACATGCGTGACCAAATTGCTTCACGCACTGCATCCTCTCACAATTTCCAGCAGGGGAATTGTCGACTCTAGTTATTATTTCTGTACACCCGATTTTTGGAGCCGCTACTCCTCCTACAGCTTTTGAGATAGCGGCACTGTTCCAACTCTGAAACGTCCGTCCTGAACCGGTGTAGTGTACTCGTATACAGCTTTTGGATCGACGCACCCGTTTTCTCGTTCTTGTCATTTTTCTGTTGTTTTTTTTCCCATAGAGAATGAATAGGGCTCACGATTCGACTCGTCCTGCTTGGACATGCTTCATCGCAGATGCAACAAAGCTCATGCAATACTTCAGGCCAACTCCCCCTGAGTTATCTGCAGTTGGTTCTGACCCACACTTGCCTTTTTCTTTCATTTTTTTTGCCCCATTGAAAATGAATTGAGTTTTGGGAGAAAAACTTTCACTCTGTCAGTTTTTTGAACAGAGTAACCAAATATCATGAAACTTCACATGATGCCTCAGGCCAAGTCCCTGCATGTATCCATCCCCTCATCTGAGATCTGCACTCGTCTTTTCCTTGGTTTTCACACATCCCTTTTTCCCCTCCTTAGGCTTCCATTGATTTTTGGCCCCATTCAAATGAATGGAGTTCTGCTCAGTAACACTTCACCACACATCCACCATATGGCACCTCAGGCCAACTCACCCATCACACACACATCATCAGGCCTGACCTGGACTCATCTTTGTCTTGACTTTCATCCATTCCTTTTTCTTATACATTGCTGCTAATTATTGGAAGCTTGACTGAGTCATCCCTCCTTTCCCCCATAGGTCATAATACATTGGCAAGGATCTGCTCATTTGAGACTTTGACAACAAATCAACTTTAACTCAGTGGCCACTTTATTAGGAATACTTGCGTGCACATGCACCCCACATGTATGCTAGCAGTTAGCATATAAACCTTAGCATGTTAGCATACTGTTAGCATGTTACCCATTAGCATATTATCATGCTAGCTTCATGCTAGCATGTTAACCATGAACATGTTTGCTGTTACTGTAGTAAGCGAGCTGTTAGCATGTTAACCTTAGCATGTTAACATGTTGAGTGTTAGCATCTTAGCATGCTAACTGTAAGCATGTTAGCCTTAGCATTTTAGCATGCTAGCTAAACAGTTAACATGTTAGCCATTAGCATGTTAGCATGCTTCATTCATTCATTCAATGGTCCCCATTAGTTCGACTATGGGGAACCTGTGTAGCCCTTTGGTGGCGCTTCTTGTGTCTCTCTTCTGTCATAGACGTCAGCCTGGCTTCACAGAGTTGCATTTCTTTATAGAGCTGCAATCTCCAGACCTGGCGGTCCAAGGAAGTTCTAAACCAGGACTACCTGTCAAATCCAAATATTTTGAGATCTTCTTTAGTGCAGTCTTTCCATCTCTTCCTTGGTCTTCTCCGAGAACATAAGCCATGTCTCAATTTTCCAAACAGCAATTGCTTGGGAATTCTATTGTCATCCTTCCGGGATACGTGGCCGAGCCATCGGCTCCTGTTGCCTCTGAGAATGGTCTCTATACTTGTTGTTTTTGCCCACTGCAACACTGCAGCATTGGTCACACACTACCACCATTTCACATTTAAGATCTGACTGAGAGATCTTTGAAACTTCTCAAGACGGTGTCGTTACCATTTCACATTTAAGACCTGACTGAGAGATCTTTGAAACTTCTCAAGACGGTGTATATGATGGGCTAAGGTGGGCCATGTTTCTGAGCCATAGAGAAGAGATGGCTTTGTATACAGGTAACTTGGTGCATATAGTGAGACCTTTCCTCTCCCAGTACCTGGATTGTAAAGCATTAAAGGCTACTGCACCTTGAGAAACTCTCCTTTGGATCTCTGCATTGGGTGATGCATTATCAGACATATTGCCTCCGAGATATGTGAATGTATGAACATGCTTTATTTGGAAGTCCTCGATCTTAATGGCTGGAGGATGGTCACACTGGACATGCATTACCTTTGGTTTGCTGATTGTGAGACCCTGGATGTTGCAAGAGTTATTCAATGTCGTGACACCTTCCTGTAAGGACTCTGGGATTGTCGTTACCAAGGCAGCATCATCAGCATACAGGAAATTGTCAAGCTTTGTTGTTGCAGCTGACTTGGTCTCAAGACCAAGTCAGCTGAAGTCTCTGTAGGTTAAACAGTCTGCCATCGAGCTTGTGTTTGATTTCAATGCCAAACCCAGACATAGAGTTATGTGCATAACATAGGATAACGGTAAAGAAGAGTATGAAGTGTTGGTGCTAGTATGCATCCCTGTCGCAAGCCATTTGAGACTTTGAAAGATTCAGTGAGCTCCACGCTAATGAGTACTCTAGCTTCCATGCCATCATGGAAGCTTCTGATGATGGTTAGTTTTGGGAGTATGCCGATCTTCTCCAGCAGTGCCCACATGAGGGGTCTGTTCATAGTGTCAAATGCCTTGACAAGATCCATGAAAACTATATGTAGTTCCTGATGTTAACCATAGGTGCTAAAAGAAGGCAACTGAACTTGTTTGAAATTCTTGAAGGCGTTTCATCTCTCATCCGAAAGGCTTCTTCAGTTCTGTCTGACTAGTGGGGAGTTCCAGGTATTTATCCTCTAGTGGATCAAAAGCAAACCTCAGGAGGTCACCTGGGTCACAGTCATCCTGTAGGTGTAGGCCACTGGGGGCCAGGTGTGAATGTTGTTAGCAGCCTACAGTCTCATTAGGGTGATCTGTGGGTCATTGGTTCTTTCTGTCATCCTGTGAGTCATTGAAGTCCATTGAGTTTTGGTGAGGGTGTGTATTCAGTTGTCTGGGAAGTGTGCCAAGGACTGCATTGTATGTGGCTGATAAGTGGTCTCAGACAACCTCCTCTGTTCAGTGATGGTCATTCCAGGTTGACGAAGCTAGGCTCTTTTACTTTAACAACTCTCCTGAGGGTTGCTTTTGATCCACTAGAGGATAAATACCTGGAGCTCCCCGCTCATCAAACAGAACTGAAAAAGCCTTTTGGATGAGAGGTGAAATGTCTTCAAGAATTTCAAGCAAGTCCAGTCGCCTTCTTTTAGCACCGACAGTTTACTATGACCTGGATGACTGAGAACCTTCACAGACATAGTTCCTGATGTTGTTCCTGGCATTTTTTGAGGACAGCAAACATCGTGTCGGAAGTTGATCGACCATTTCTAAAACTACACTGGGCCTCTGGGAGGTGCTTCTCAATGCGGGGCCACACTCTATTAAGGATTACATGGGCAAACAACTTGCTGATGACAGACAGGAGTGTTATCCCTTGATAGTTTCCACAAGTTAAGTGGCATTGCTTCTTAAAGATGGTGAGAATGTAGCCGTTCTTCATATTAGAGGTCTGCGCGGGTCGGATTTTTCAGTCCCGCTCCTGCCCGCGCCCGCATTGTGCAGTCCCGCTCCCGCCCGCAAAGAATTATGATTTTCAGTCCCGCTCCCGCCTGTGCCTGCCATATTTTGTCCCGCTCCCGCCCCCGCCCGCAAATCCCGCATGATGCAGATGTTCGCGTTATTTCTCACGAAAGTTCTTGTCTTGACACAGCGTGATAGTGCCCCGCCCCCTACTTTGAGTGGATTTGAGCATAAATATCTACAGCTCATGTTCACGTTTGTTATTATTTACCTTGTTTCTGAATTCAGCATGTAGTGTCTCTAATAATAATAATAATAATTAGTGCTGTCAAGCAATTAAAATATTTAATCGCGAATTGCACATTTTTGTCACATGAGAAACCATTGTAATTCTCTGATCAGCATAAAAAAGTGAATGGGCTTGCTTTGTACCAATGTTTTTTTTTTATTGCAAAGCAGAGCTAGCAAGAGAACCATGAGTGAAGTGAATTACTGCTTGAGTTAGTCTACAACTCTAATCAGAGAGACAGGTTACACAGTGATGGTAGGCTTGACATGCTTGATTATAATATAAAGTACACTATTATATTAACTTTAAGTTGTTCGTTGATAAATATTGCATTGAATCTGATCTTAACTGTTTCAGCTCACTTAACACATTTTGTACTTTTACACTTTCTGCCTGTTGATGCATCACGCTGTCCAATCAGAGGCAGCCAAATTTGCATATTACAGGAAGGATTTCTGGGATAGCATTGAGTTTACAGACGATGTCTTCTTAAAACTGAATAAATATTTAAAAAGAGCCAAATGAGCCAGTCTTTTGAACGGCTCTTTTCAAAGAACGGATCACAAAGATGCAGATCCCATCAAAGAGCCATAAATCCCATCTCTACTAGTTTCAAAAGCTTATGAAAAACCTACATCATGTCACAGAGCGTTAATCTCGCGATAAAAAAAATTATCGCCGTTAAAATTGAGTCAAGTTAACGCGATAATAATGCGTCATTTTTTACAGCACTAATAATAATAATAATAATAATAATAATAATAAAAGACAGGCGAGCACGTAATTCCAAGTGGAAATTTGGTATATTTATTGTTCAGCCATACAAAACATTAGGCTAACCCAGTTTACATTTGTAAACTAAGATATTCTAATATCCTATAGAATACCCTATAAGCATAGCATATATAAATGTTATAACAAAACACAGTCCTAGCCTACAACAACAAAAAATTGACAGTATAGGCTACTGTAGCCATTATAGGGCTATGGTTGCACATTTCTAAAACTATTTGGGCTTGAGCCTCCGTGCAAGTGTTAAACTCAATATAACATAGCTGACCTTGATGGGATAACACAGGATGACATATTATACAAACTTGAAATACCCCCAACAGTTGAAGAAGTAAAATCAGCACTTGACCATTTAGGAAACAACAAAGCCCCAGGTCCAGACTGTATTCCAGCTGAGGTTCTTCAAAGCAGGTGGACCAACACTTCTTACCGAGCTCTTAAACATCCTCCTCTCCATTTGGGAAGAAGTGCAGGTTCCACAGGATATGAAGTAGAGGCCTGCACTCCCGCGGGAGTCCCGCAGGACCCGCCGCAAAGCAGTGTGGCGCGGGACAAATTTTGAAAGCTCATTGCGGGCGCGGGCGGGAGCAGGAGTGCACATATTCGGGCGCGGGCGGGAGTGCACATATGCAGACGCAGGCGGGAACGGTGATAAGCTGCAGTCCCGCTAACTGAAAATGTGTTTAAAATAAAATTTATAAATTATTAATTTATGTCTATCATATATAATTTGTGCTGGATATTTTATTTGGCATTAATAAAAACATTTTAAGATGCCTAAATTTGCAGAGAGAGTCAGATTGCCAGATTGAGTGAGGAATGGCATCTTAAATTTGCCATGATTGGATAGTTGCATGAACATGCAGGTTTACAAACATTTCTAGCTCAATTTATTGGTAGAGAAGAAATGAAATAACCAGATTATCTGGTACAGGCATGGTGTGCTTGGTTCACGGTGGATTAAAAAAAAAAGAGTTTTGGGGTGAAATGAGGTCCAGTAACAAGTAAGTAATTAGTTAGTTAATTAATTAATCCATCCTTTGATTAATAACCCCTGCAGCATTCATAATTTAAAAATGCTCTGCTCCAGTAATCAGATAAATTCATTGAACATGTGAATGTGTACTATATATATATATATATATATATATATATATATATATATATATATATATATATATATACACTTTCAAAAAATTTGAAATTATTTGAGATGTAAATATCCCAGAAACTACATAGTCTAGGCAAATGAAACTGAACAGGCTTAATGTTGAGCAATATAAGATTTAGTCCTCAAATTTTGAATGAGAAATTCAAAGGTGTGTGGATTCCATGAACAATTTCACAAATTTTCAATATTTGCAAACCCACTCGACCATCTCTTCCGATGCTGATGGTCGTCCATATCCTTTTGCCCTGCACAGTTCCTCTTTGAACTTTTTGTGCCATGTCCAATCTGCATTGCAGTTGGTGCATTTTGTTTGACTGTGTTCAAGCAAAACGCCTTTTCTTTTCCAGTGAATGACATTTCTATACCTAAAAAAAAAAAACATTAAACATAAAATTTTGACCTGTTTCCACACATGCTGTTAAAATTTGAGGTCAATTGAACGAGAATTGGTAAAGTTATTAGATTGTGAAATTATATCAAATTTTTTGAAACATCCTGTATAATCATTCAAATGGTGAACCCAACTAATCATTAAAGACTTTTTGATCTTGGAAAAACAACAAAAACCTAATCTTATCGAATGCACCTTTAACTGACCATACAATACACGCTACAGATACAGTAGATAGAGATTAGGTTTCAAAACAACTGAAGCATCCATTTAGAAATATTCTTATCTTGAAGTATGATAGCTAACAGTTATTAAGGCCTTCAGTTTGTAAAATTCATACAAATGAAGGGGGGAGGCGATCAGGGGTGGGGGGAAGGGGGGAGGAGGTAACCCAGCGCAAGCAAGCAGCCATCCGCTCCTGCACCCATGAGGGTGCTGGTCATGCACCCGCTTGTCACACTGGGGGTGAAAGCGGCGACCACGGGAAATGGGGGAAGGAATGCGAGAGCATCTCACAGCAGTGACCTTCAGGGGGAGATGTTGTCCCAGCAACGGCCTTGGCCGAGCCCGGTGCTGTCTCAGGGAGCCGAAAGCAGATAAGATTGGGATTGTTTGGTCTTGGGGCGAGGAGACACATTTTTTGCATGTCCACTCTGTCTGTCCATTTTGTCCAATTTGGTCTTTAAATCAATCCATTTTCTTTGCAAAGCCGAAAGCTTCTCCATGCTGTCATCCATGTTGCGGTTCAAGTTCTGAATAGCCACAGTCTGAGTGCCGACAGCTCTGCCCACCGCTTCAATCATATCGGGCAGCTTTATGGGGCTTTGAACAGCTGTCACCGTTGTCTGATTTCCTCAATAAACCAGGGCAATGCCTAATCCAGTCAGCAAAAGTCCTGTAATCATGGTTCCGAATTGGTAGATGTCTTCAATGTCCTCCACAGAAAGAATCACCAGGCACACTACCCGCCACTGCTCCCATGCATCCATCGTGTAGCCAGCCGCGAACGTTCTAGCAGGACAAGCGGGTTCCCCCGAACCCAGGCTTCTCATCGAGAAAACTGTCAATTTCATTAGGAGACCAGTTTATCGATTCCATGATTTTTTTTTTAGTTTAGAGAGCGTCTCTCAAAAGTATAGACAGATGAGACGAGACAAAGGAGCACAAGCAGGGAAAAAAGGGAGAGGGAGAGCAGAGAAAAATGCGACCGCCTTCCGTGAAAGCACGGAGAGAAAAAAAAAGGTTTTAAAAGTTACTGAAATATATAACTTTTGCTACATTTTGTGAATAATGTTAGTGTGTAAGACCGGAATTAATATAGTATTGTTTGTTTGATTCTCAGTTGTGAAGGACCCTCGCTTCTACTCCTGCCCCATTTATAAGAAGCCCGTGAGGACAGACTTGAATTTCATAGCAGCTGTGGACTTGAAGACAGCTCAGCCTCCTGAGTACTGGATCTTACAAAGTGTAGCTTTGCTGTGTGATGTGAAATAGTCTGTCTGCCATATCAATGATTGTTTTATTTTTGTGTAAAACATTACTTATCAGTTATGTAGAGCATCTTCCATACTGTGTAAGCTGTTACTATTGCAATAAGATATCAGAAGGAGTGCATTAATATGAACTTGTGATTTGATGAGTTGTTCTCAGAATTGCTACGTGAGAAAAAGAATCACCATCATCCTATCAGTCTGAATTGAGAATTCAAGAGCACTGTAGTAGAAATAATGTATGTATAATTACAAGAGAACTATAACAATAAAAATCTGATTTTTAAACCCTACTGCATCTATTTTTTTTCTCTCTAAGAATCTAAAAATTTGCAAATGTAACATGCTGGAAATATATTTATATCTATAAACTATTCTGTACAGTTAAATACCTTTTAAACAAATACTTCTGCAGGATCAGTCTCATGCATCTGCGCTGAATTACTGCCTTAACTCTGTACAGAGGAAAGCATAAAGCAGTGCATTAGCTTGCCTTTTCTCAACATACAATTTTCTCTTCCTTGACAAACCTCAGGGTCTCCCAGCGGCAGCTTCCGCAGGTCAGAAAGTATGTACATGCAAAGAAAAGGGCACAGCTATGTCTGGTTAATTAGCAGGCATGATCAGGTGTACAAAACTCTTGAACCTCCACAGCACTGCATAGATGTGCTACATCACATTCTTCATCTGCTCATTCATAAGTTCTTATTTATTCTGAAATCCTCTCTGTTGGTAATGATGTTTTATAATACTTTGTAGGGTACACAGCAACCCTCCACCCCAGGCCATTCAGTCATTAACAATTATCCGCAGAAGGCAAAGTGAATATTTGTGAATAATAACTGAGATGAAGTCGAGGCGATTATTCACCAGTATTTTTTGAGCCTGAGGTGGATAATTGCTTTAGTATAAATACACAGGTGATTATTTAAAAAATCATTTATTTCAAACTTCAAAAGCAGCATGCAAATGTAATGGAGGTCGTCTCCCCTCCCCCACTTTCTCTCTGCGTTGTGTATTTTGAAGGAAGGACATCACATCCGACCTGATTTTAGAGTTTTATTGTTTTGAGATATATGAAAAGAAATAAAACAATCAGGCACCGAAGCAAGCCAGACGCGCAACACTCCTCTGCCTGAAGCCAGTCGCAAAAGAGGCTGAGTTGAGGGCACCAGCAAATTTAAAAGATCCCGGCATGGGGAAACCCCGCGCCCCCAGACTGCAACAGGACTTAAAGGAAAATGGACACGAAATCAAACATAGATGGGGAAATTCAGGGAACACATTCAACCCTGTTACACTCACCCCCACTGACTTCACTGAATTTCCTCTTAAGAAAAAAATCACATTACAAGGAAGGGCTACACAGACCCAGACTGGAATACAGTATATGAATTAAAAAAAAAAAAAAGATATGCGGGCAGCAGAATAAAACAAATAAAGAAAACACTAGTGCAGGTAGGTATACCCCAAAACCAGGACAGAATGTCCAACAGCTGAGATGCTGTCCGGTGACGGACTAGAGAGGTGGGTGGTTAGAGGGGTTAACTAGACCACAACCAATCATAGTAGAGGTGCCATGTACACGTAATAAAGAGGGAATACACCCAAACCTACAACCATAGTCTAATACAATAGACAGGAAATGGCAACACTCCTTTTCCTCCAAAGATAAGTGCTGGTACTGTGTGGAGAGGAGAGAAAGTTCATAAAAGGAAACTTGCCATAGTACAAAAGGAAACTTAACAATAAAGTGAATATACTCTAGTGAGCCCCTCTAAAAAGACGCCGTACCCACTGAGCAGACATAGTCTGTATGAGCCTATTCACTGGCTTAATCAGTCTACCCCGTCTGGTGCGTACCCCTGTCAGGCCCGGTGAGACACATGTAGTGGGGGCATCCATGCATGTAGGGGAACCTACAGATGGCAGAGGGTCAATAGACAGAGCCTCAACAGAACTCATATCAGTGGTGACACACACACGACTATCACAAACTGAGGACACTGAGGTATTTCCCAATTCCACTGAGTCTGGAACTCCCACACTCCCTCTGTCAATAGTCGCTGGCTCAAGGTCCCCTGTGTCACTGCTACTTGTACCTGAGTCACCAGTAAGACTGGCAACCCATCTCACAGTCCTGTCATCAGTGTTGTCTACACTAGACTGTGAGTTACCCACCACACTCATGCTACCCCCAGAAAATGACATATGCTAATCCTCGTTGTCTGTGTCAGGGAGAGGCAAGAAATTAACTGGCATAATTAGGTTCCTGTGCACTGTCTTCACACCTCCATAGCCTCGTTCTTGGAAACTACAGTGTACAGTGTGCCGTCCCATTTATCTGCCAGCTTCTTTTTTCCTCTTTCCCCTTTTTTAGCGAGCAGGACCCTGTCACCAACACTAACAGTTAGACCCTTTGCCTTCCTGTTATAAAGCTCCGTCTGCCTACGCTGCTGCTTCTCAGCATTAGACTGAGCCAGAGCCATGGCCTCCCTTAAATCCCTCCCCAGAGACAACATAACTATCCATGTCTACTGTATCCCCATCCAGCAGAACACTCTGAAACATCAAGTCCACGGGCAACCTGGGAGTGCGTCCATACATTAAATAGAAAAGGGGAAAACCGGTGGTCTCATGCACACTACAATTGTATGCAAAAGTAAGACTGTCAAGCATTTGAGGCCACTTAGCCTTTGACCTGGGTGGAAGAGCCTTAATCATGTTCCCTAGTTCATTCATCCTTTCTGCTTGACCATTCCCCATAGGATGATACAGAGTGGTGTGAAACTTTTCCACCCCCGCTAACAGAAGCAACTCCGCAATTAAAGCGCTTTCAAAATTAGCCCCCTGATTTGAGTGAATGCAAGCAGGAAAACCATACACACAGAAAAACTTGTTCCAAAGCACCCGAGCTAGACTTAGCAGACTGATTAGGGCAGGGATAAGCACACGCTAGCTTAGTGAAGTGGTCTGTCACCACAAGAACGTCAATAGACTAATTCTGTGAGTCTTCTGCTGACCAGAAGTCGATACAGACCAACTCAAGAGGGGCTGAGGTAGCAATAGAAACAAGAGGGGCCCTAGCCTCAGGTTCCGGGGCCTTGCTTACCACACATTTCTTGCACCTGTGAACATAATCCCTGACATCTCTTTCAAGCGTGTCCCAGTAAAACCTCTGTCTAGCCAGCCACAGGGTATGTTGCTGGCCCTGGTGACCTGTCTCGTCATGAGCCCCCTTTAGAACTATGGATCTCAGTGCTTCGGGAACCACATACTGGAAGGCATTCTTTTTAGACACAGGATTCTTAGCCACCCTGTACAGCACACCCAGTCATGTTGTCAGCTTACCCCACTGCCTTAAAGTCCTAAGGGTCTCCCGGGACTCATGCACCAGCTCGCGCCTGGATGGGCGTCGCCTCCTGTCAACAAAGAACCTGACCCTGCAGATGGTGGGATCCTGACACTGCTTGTCATACAGTTCCTCGTGACTAAAAACAGGCAAAGTATCCTGACCAGTCATGGACATGGCCCTCAACTGCTGAGCATGAGAGATAGCCCTAAGTTTAGCACCATCCTCCCAGTTACAAGAAGACTGCAGCAAAGCAGAGACCTCTTCACACGAGATCCTGCCTCCCGCTATGTTCTGAACAACATGTATGGCCCCAACACACACACCGTCAGCCACGGAAGCAGCCCACTGCTCTTTCATTTCAGCCAGCTCAGAGGATAGGCGAAACATGTCCTGAACTGAATCCACCTGCAGGTTCTCTGCTTCTCCAAGCAGTTCAGGATAGGGAGTTCTGGTCAGGTGATGCATAATTCTAGGCCTCACAAATGGATCCCTGCCCAGGGCATCTGCCACCACATTCTTAGGGCCTGGGATGTATAAGATGTCAAAATCAAAGGCCGCCAGCCTAGCCACCCAGCGCTGCTTGCAAGCATCCAATTTTGGCTTCATCAAGACATACTTAAGGGGGTTGTTATCAGTCCACACCGTGAACCGGTGACCCCGCAACCAATGACTGAATTTATCACAAATAGCCCACTTCATCGCGAAGAACTCAAGCCAATGAGCAGGATATTTAGACTGGGCATGGTTCAATGACTTGCTCGCAAAAGCAATAGGCCGAGCTTTGTCCTCACCAGGCTGCACCTGAGACAAAACAGCCCCAAGACCACTCTTGGAAGCATCAACAGACAAGAGAAAAGGCTTCAAGAAGTCTGGATGCGCTAAAGGCACACTACTCACCAGTGCAGACTTAAGGTTTTGGAAAGCCTCTGCACACTCAGGGGACCAGTCCTGAGGGCAGAGCTTTCTCCTCTGCAAAGGCCTACTCACACCTTTACCCTTGCGCAGTCGCTTAGACCCACCTGTAAGTGCGAACAGTGGCCTCGCCATCACAGAACAGTTCTCAATGAAATGCTGGTAGTAAACCACCATACCTAAAAAGGAGCGGATCTTACTTGCAGATGGTGTGACACCATCAGCCTCCATGAAATCTGACTGTGAAACATTCACAATAGCCTCAACCTTATGTGGATCACTTGCAACGCCATCCTGAGAAATGATATGCCCCAAAAACTTTACAGACCTCCTAACAAAATTGCACTTAGCAGGCGACAGTTTTAAGTTGTGCTTTTTCAGCCGTTCAAACACCATGTGCAAGCACTGCAAACTCTCCTCTTCAGACCTGCCAAATATGAGGACATCATCTAAATAGCACAGGAGACTTAAGAAATTTTGATCACCAAAGACAGAGAGCATCATCCTCATGAATGTAGCTGGGCTATTACAAAGGCCCTGAGGGAGCCTGTTATATTCATGTAACCCTAATGGTGATGAAAATGCTGTATATTTCTTATCATCCTCATGTAACGGCACATTGTAATAGCCCGACGTGAGATCCATGGTGGAGAAAAACACATTGCCACCTAAAGCTGCAAGGACATCAGCCTGGTGGGGTAGTGGGTGAGCGTCTTTCACACTGCGCACATTAAGCCACCTAAGTCAGTGCATATCCGCAGGTCTCCATTTTTCTTCCACACCAGCACCAGTGGAGAAGCGTACTCACTACTAGACTTTCTAATAATTTCCTTCTCCTCCATCTCATCTAAAGTCTCTTTCAACTCCTGGTAGTGGGCTGGAGACAACCTGCGATATGGCAATCTGAAGGGACAGTCATCCGTCAACCTAATCCTGTGGCAAAACCCATGTGCTTCACCACAGTCAAGATGGTGGTGAGAAAAGACAGACTCGTACTCCTTTAATATATTAACTAACTTGTCCTTCCAATAAGAGGAGACCTGACAACTGTCAGTGGGTATAGCACCCAGTCCAAGACTCTGCAGCGAACAGTCACCATTACCTACACCACTGCCAGAATCATTCTTGACAGATCAGCTGCCATGAGAACTGCCTGCACTCATTTTAGCCACATGCTGTGAAACAAAGTCTTGATCAAAATCCTCCAGTGCAACACATGGATATACGTCAGCAATTTTTGCATTTCGGTGTAAAGTTACTGCAGCCGATGTGGGATTAAAAACCTTGACTGGAAGCCACCCATCTCCCCACATAGGAGAGACAATGCGCCCTACAAGCATCTGTCTATTAATACAGCGCGAGGTGCTGGGCTCCACAACCACCTTGCTGCTGACAGAGATGCGCGTCTTAGGCGGTAACCTACCCCACACAAGGTGTTCGGTCATGGGCTGTAGCGTGACTGCACTCCTCAGCCTCAGTGTGCCCACTTTATCTGGGATGGACCCCCCTCTCCATCTCTCCAGACTGGATAACAGCGGCAAAAACTGACCATCATCCTGACCTGCCACATCAGGCTGGCTCACAACCCGCCAGAAAGCATCACTGGACTTAAACTGACTGATCAAAGGCTTCAAAACATTTGTGCCAATAATCAATGGATCCACCTGTCCCTCAACAATTAACACTGGGACCTCAAAACTGAATCCATACATCTCAATAGCCAAATCGCACACACCCAGAGGACTAGTCTGCTTACCCCCACAGCCAACCAGGACAATATCAACAGGAGCTGGTGACTCACCTGGCAACACACCTGCTTCCCTCAGACGCAGCACAACATCTGCACTAAGCGTAGTCGCCATTGACCCGGTATCCAACATCCCCTTCAATTCAATTTTGCCCTGCACTAACACAGATGTGTAAAACAGACTGTCACTCTGCGCAGCCCTAACAGTGTTTCGCATGACTATTTTACTTGATTTTGGCAATGTTTCACACAAATATGAATACACAGACTCAATGTCATCATTTAAATTGGAGGGTAAACTCAGATGCCCGCCACTGCCCTCCTCCAAATGGAGGCTCTCTAGTTTCCCTGAAAAGGCCTCGGCCTCTGCGCCATCCCCACTGTGGCAAAACCAACAGCATGCCTCGCACCTTGAGACCTATCCTGACACTGTGCACGAATGTGCTCAGGACTGAAACACAAAAAGCACAACTTGTGTAACCTACAGTGTGACTGGGTAGAGTGGTCAGCGCTCTGACATACATCACATTTGAAACTGCGCCTCACATTCTGCCCAGGGTAAGTATGCTGAGCAGCTTGCATATTGCACACTAATGCCTTCTCTAGTATGCCCAGCAACCTGTCCAATGTTGTGCCCTCTGTAGCTGCACTATCTGGCTTGCCCACCCCCACTGTAGACTCACCAGATGGCCTACTGCCACTCATGACCTCATTTACCGGCGTGACAGCAGAAACAGTGTGCTGCGCTACATGACCCCTTTGTCCCTTGCAATTTCTTAAATACTCATCCAGACATGCCTGAACTTCATAGGCCATCCACTCACTCTGAGGCTTGCTTAGAAACATCACAGAAAGGTCTCGGTCAGGGCAATGCCTAATAAACATGGCAGCGACTTCTACAGTCTGCAGCCACACTGACTTACCTACACTCCCCAGAGCCTGTTCCGCTACCTCAGCTGCATTATTCAGCCTAATCCAATAATCAAGAGGTTGTTCATTGGCATATGGTGTGGTAGTGTAGAAATCAGCAAGAGGGGTATGGATAGTGGGTACTCTAGTGCTGGGAGGGGGAGGGGCCTTCTCACATGTAGCACTCCAGGTAGTCCTGGCTTAGCTGAGGGTGACAGAGTTACGCCATTTACACCCATGCCCGAATGCACAGCACTGTCAAAATGGTGTCTGAGAATGTGAAAGACAGCATCCACATTACCAGTAGTGGACACCTGGACATTATTATGTATGGAGCCAAATGCGAACTACATCCCTGGCGCAGCCCAATAGCTTGCTAAGAAGCTCATCCACAAGTTCCCTCCCAACGCAGTTAGTCTTACTCAGATACCCTCTCATCAAACCCTCCCACTCACACAGAGAGTACTTGTCCGTGCTATCACCCCTGAAGAAAGGTGGCTCTTTCCGCTCAGACTTAAGGACGAGGTTCAATTTAGAAGCATCAATAAGAGTACCATCCTACAAGGAATGATCTGCAGTGTGTGTTGCTGGTGAACCCGACTGAACATTATTCAAAACACTCACAGTGACATACTGACTAATATTAGCACTGATCTCCTTCACCTGCTCACTACTCAGTCTAACCGGGGTGTTAGACTCTGTGAAATTGAATGGTGGCACATCCTGATGCATGGGTGTAACTGGTGTAACTCTATCACCCTCAGCTAAGCTAGGACTACCTGGAGTGCTACATGTGAGAAGGCCCCTCCCCCTCCCAGCACTAGAGTACCCACTATCCATACCCCTGCCAGCACCAGATCTATCCAAAGCAAATGTTAGATGGCCCCTCCCAAAACTACCGTATAGTGCCCAGGACTACCACCCCTAACATCCATGGTAATCTAACCATTCAAAAAAAATTGAAATAGGGGAGAAGAAAATGAAGTAGAAATTAAAAAAAACCCCACAAAGCTATATACACATAATATACAATGCTCTTTTTGCTGAGGGTGATGCAATGCATGCACGGAGAATTAAAAAAATATGCATGTCAGAGTTTTTGTAAAAGATACATGCATCCAATGGTGGTTCGGGCGACGACTGAGGCTCCGAAAACGGCAGGGCAGCACTCAGCAACAGGTCCCAGTGGAACATTTCATCGATGCAGCAACCCCAGCGTTCGGCCACAGCTGAACAGACGAACGGGTCAAACGGCACCACTGTAACGGAGGTCGTCTCCCCTCCCCCATGTTCTCTCTGCATTGTGTATTTTGAAGGAAGGATGTCACACCCGACCTGATTTTAGAGTTTTATTGTTCTGAGATATATAAAAAGAAATAAAACAATCAGGCACCGAAGCAAGCCAGACACATAACACTCCTCTGCCTGAAGCCAGTCGCAAAAGAGGCAGAGTTGAGGGCACTAGCAAATTTAAAAGAGGGAATGGGAAAACCCCGCCCCCAGACTACAACAGGACTTAAAGGAAAATGGACACGAAATCAAACATAGATGGGGAAATTCAGGGAACACATTCAACCCTGTTACACAAATGTAATAGTGCGTTGCAGGGTTGTATTTATGCTGAAACATAAAATGCTTTGTTTTGAAATGGATCAAATAAATCACAATTCCACCTTTGAATAGTTTTAGAACAAACTTCATGAGCTTCCGGTATAGCGATGTGGGGGTGAGACGCGTTCTACAGAGCTCCCAGTGAACTTGTGAAATTATACTGTTTTAACATTGCTCTGGTCTTAAATATTTGTTTTTGTGGGATCATACATTGGTGAGACAACGGTTATTGCACTTTATGTTACCTCTGAAATGAGTAGCAAATTGAAATCTTTGCAACAAACTCCGTCGACATGACAGGCTAGTCTGGCTAGCAAAGTTTCAGCTATGGCGGAGGACAAGGCTAGTGGCAAGGTGGCAGATATTGTATCAATGCCTCAGCTGGTGACTGAGCTAGCTAAGCAGAGGTCTGTTCTAAAAGAAGACATCTCCACATTGATTCAAGAGTCACTAAAACCACTCCAGACTGCTGTAGATGCTATACGGGACACAGTAAATTCGTTCCAAGCCAGGCTGACATCAGCAGAGGCTATAGCTGGTGAGAATTTTGAGCACTTGAACACTGCTGAAGCAACCATTAAAACTTTGAAATTAGCAAATCAGGAATTGTTGGATCGGGTTGACGATCTGGAAAACAGATCACGCAGGTCGAACCTGCGAATCGTGAATATTCCGGAGGGCAGCGAGACTGGCAAAGACACCATTAAATTCATGGAAGAGCTACTTATGGAATGTATGGGGTCGAGTGTGTTCACTGGGCTGCCAGAACTGGAGAGAGCTCATCGATCCTTGGCTCCTAAACCGGTGCACGGGAGGCCTGCTAGAGCATTTGTGGTGCACTTTCGAAGTTTTCAACAGAAAGAAGCAGTGTTGCATTGGGCAAGGAACCATGAGGTTAAGTTTCATGATGCTAGCCTTCGATTCTATAATGACCTGAGTGCTACCTTAGCGAAAAAACGCAGGGCTTTCAACAGAGTTAAACAAGCTCTGTATGAGAAAGGGGTGAAGTTCCACCTGGTTTATCCAGCCCGCCTGAGAGTGACTCTGGGAGAAGAGACGCTTACCTTTGAATCACCGGATGGAGCACAAGAATTTTACAACAAACGCATTCGGTCCAACGAGCGAAAGTAGGTGATGGACATTATGCGACCTGGGCTGTACGATAACTAGGTAGCCTGCTCTGCTGTTAACTTGTGCTTTACTTAGTTTGTAAAATATATGACACTTTCATAATGATGTAAATTGACACATGGGAGATTTTGTGTAGATAACGTAGTTCTTAAAGGGTTTTCACCGGTAAGGCATGTTTAGCGAGCCTGCAGGTTATCCCATTTTGGGATCTAGAGATAGGCAGTTCATGCACTATGGGTTTCAGTTTGTTATGGTTTTGTTGTAAGGGGGGAGGGGGGGTTAAGAGTATGGGGAAGTGTGTCAGGGGTTTTCTTTGTGTGTCAGTTTTGTTGGGCACATGTAGCCTACCAGTTTTAAGTTTATTATGATTAATAGTAAGCTTAATCAAGACTTGGGTGAAGCTGTCAGATTTATAAGCTGGAATGTCAAGGGGATGAATGGGCCTGTGAAGCGAGCAAAGATATTTGCACATTTAAAATTTTTAAAAGGTGAAATTGTTTTTTTTTTCTGCAAGAGACTCATTTATTGGTAAAAGATCAGCTCAGATTAAGGAAATCATGGGTAGGTCAATTATTTCATTCAAAATTTGATCATAAGTCTAGGGGAGTGGCTATTCTGATACATAAAAAAGTTCCTTTTAGCCCAACAAAGGTAATAGAAGATTCACAGGAGCAATATGTTATTGTATTAGGGTCTTTATATTTTAAGCCTGTCATACTGGTGAATGTATATGCTCCTAATTGGGACGATGAGAGATTTATGGAAAGAGTCATTGCATCCATACCAAGTCTCAATTCTCATTCTCTCATTTTTGGTGGAGAGCTAAATTGTACAATGATTCCATCTTTGGATTATTCCAACCCAAAATCTAATTCTCCTTCTAAAATGGCAAAGAGACTGTCAATGTTCATGGATCAGGTGGGCTGCACTGACCCATGGCGTTTCTGTTTCCCCTTGAGCAAGACCTATTCTTATTTCTCCCATGTACACCATACATATAGTAGAATTGACTATTTTTTCATTGATAGTGCACTGCTATCTTTGGTTAAAAAAATTGAATATTCATCTATAATTGAATCTGACCATGGCCCGGTACTTTTTGACCTCTCTTTGTCACACAAGGGAATGGAGTACACTCCTTGGAGATTGGACACTTCTTTATTAAAAGATAAGGGATTTTGCCAAATTATTTCATCTGCCATTGATCTCATTCTCATCTCATTATCTCTTTTATCCTTCTACAGGGTCGCAGGCAAGGTGGAGCCTATCCCAGCTGACTACGGGCGAAAGGCGGGGTACACCCTGGACAAGTTGCCAGGTCATCACAGGGCTGACACATAGACACAGACAACCATTCATGCTCACATTCACACCTACGGTCAATTTAGAGTCACCAGTTAACCTAACCTGCATGTCTTTGGACTGTGGGGGTGTTGGGGTTCACCCAATCGGAAACGGTCAACTTACTTCTCAGGACCCCTGCCCTCGTACCACCCAGAGCTCTGGGGGGGTTAGTCGCAAAGAAAGACAGGAACCCCAATGTAGTTCACATCTTTATTCGCAAGTTCCCCCAATTGGACAAGAATACAGAGGGTTATTATATACGAGTGTTATCTGTGTGTAAATGACATCACTGTTTGATATCTATGTGTGTGTGCATGAATGTGTGTATGTGTGTCTATGGGGGGAGTGAGTGAGTGACATCATTCTGATATCTGTGTGTGTGTGTGTGTGTGTGTGTGAGCAAGTCACATTTTAATTACATCACTGTTCTGATGGAATGTTCAGATGTATGTGTGTGTGAATCATAACATAATGACATATTTCTGATGATATGACATGATAGCAAGGTACAGACAGATTTTAAAGGTCTTTGCTTATGTACACCCCTTCAGGTCAGATAGAACATAGGGCAATATGTACTTAAGATGGTGATGGAATTTTTCAACAAAGATGTGTTATAAGAAAGTAAACAAAAAATAAGAACAAACCTAAACAAAGACAGTCATAAGCAAAACATCTCATATCAAGAATATGTTCTTAACATTAGAATCATAAAGTCTTAACTATCCTAAATTATATTCTGTAATTATAAAACTAACTTAAAACTATAAAACTAACATGAATCATTGAATGCATCTTAGATCTAACAATTAAATCTAAATCACTGCCATAGTATATGCAATAGTCCAAAATAATAAAGGATCTTAAAAATATAAAGTCTTAACTCTTTGTTGTGTGTGATATCAAAGGCCATTGTGGGGGTGTGTGATATCATCGCAGACCCTGTCGCCATCTAAACACATCTCTGATCAACAATACACATTTCATATCAAAATAAACAAAATGTTCCCAAACAATGTCCAGCCGAGACATAAGGTCATTTCAACTAAGAATATAATTTTGTCACAAATAAATTACTGCCTTCTTGGTCAAGAATTACTTATATAAACCTACATAATAATAAAACCTAACAATCCCCCCCTTTGATAATATCACTAATCCTAGGATCATATATGATCATTATCACCTCATGTGATTACCTCGAGAATTAATCTTGAGTTAATCTTTGCCCTTCTTGACGTATATTGGTGCTCAGAGGGCGGGCATGCCCGATCAGCCCTCGTCCCACCTCACCGGAGCTTAGAGAAACTCAAAACCTCTTAATTTGTCCCAAATACATGCTACTTCCTTCAGAGTAATTTGTTCTAAAACAGTGAGGAAAAATGAAATTAGAAGGCATATCGACCTATAGTGAAAACAGAGTCCTGTAAGAATACAGAGTTTTAGAGCATAGAGATGTGTAATAATAGTAGAAAACGGCATCAGATGAAAGACGTAACACATTCGTGTGGTGTGCGCTTATGCAGTCCAATTAGCAAATTGCCAGAAGATGTTGTCCAGCTCGAGCGGGTAACCCTGCTCCGAGCAATAAAGTGGTCCAGAAGGCTCGGGCGGGTAACCCTGCTCCGAGCAAAGATGAAGCAGTCACGAAGGCTCGGGCGGGTAGCCCTGCCCCGAGCAACAATGAAGTCACGAAACCCGTGATGAGGACTGTCATGGTTGTAGTGAGGATGACTGGTTCCAAACGGGGCGCAAGATCTCTTCCCCTCTTTGTTCACAACTTCTTGAGGATTCTCAGTCAAATCTGTGTAGAGCTCAGAAATAGAGAGACAGAGAGAGAGAACAGAGACTGGAAAGGGACACAGAGAAAACGTTAGTAGCAAACTTGTCATTGTAACATAACTTTGTTATGGAGCCTTCTTCAATCGCGTGGCATGGATCCACTGTGGAAAAAGATCAGTTAAAACAGCAGTAAAAGTAATGGCGACTATGTCTGCAGGCCCACCATATCTAGCTTTTCCCAATTGTCCAAATCGTTACTTTAAAAAGTCACACCAGCACTTTGTCTCCAACTTGGAAGGAGTGTGTGGTGGAGATAATATTGTATTATTGACCTTGGTACAAATTTTATGCAACTTAATTATGCCTTGAGGTGATAATGATCATATATGATCCTAGGATTTGATAATAGTGATATTATCAAAGGGGGGATTGTTAGGTTTTATTATTATGTAGGTTTATATAAGTACAGTGGTGCTTGAAAGTTTGTGAACCCTTTAGAATTTTCTATATTTCTGCATAAATATGACCTAAAACATCATCAGATTTTCACACAAGTCCTAAAAGTAGATAAAGAGAACCCAGTTAAACAAATTAGACAAAAATATTATACTTGGCCATTTATTTATTGAACAAAATGACCCAATATTACATATCTGTGAGTGGCAAAAGTATGTGAACCTTTGCTTTCAGTATCTGGTGTGACCCCCTTGTGCAGCAATAACTGCAACTAAATGTTTGCGGTAACTGTTGATCAGTCCTGCACACCGGCTTGGAGGAATTTTAGCCCATTCCTCCATACAGAACAGCTTCAACTCTGGGATGTTGGTGGGTTTCCTCACATGAACTGCTTGCTTCAGGTCCTTCCACAACATTTCGATTGGATTAAGGTCAGGACTTTGACTTGGCCATTCCAAAACATTAACTTTATTCTTCTTCAACCATTCTTTGGCAGAATGACTTGTGTGCTTAGGGTCGTTGTCTTGCTGCATGACCCACCTTCTCTTGAGATTCAGTTCATAGACAGATGTCCTGACCTTTTCCTTTAGAATTCGCTGGTATAATTCAGAATTCATTGTTCCATCAATGATGGCAAGCTGTCCTGGCCCAGATGCAGCAAAACAGGCCCAAACCATGATACTACCACCACCATGTTTCACAGATGGGATAAGGTTCTTATGTTGGAACGCAGTGTTTTCTTTTCTCCAAACATAAAGTTCTATTTTCGTTTCATCCAGCCACATTTTTCCAATAGTCTTCTGGCTTGTCCACGTGATCTTTAGCAAACTGCAGATGAGCAGCAATGTTCTTTTTGGAGAGCAGTGGCTTTCTCCTCGTAACCCTGCCATGCACACTATTGTTGTTCAGTGTTCTCTTGATGGTGGATTCATGAACATTAACATTAGCCAATGTGAGAGAGGCCTTCAGTTGCTTAGAAGTTACCCTAGGGTCCTTTGTGACCTCGCCGACTATTACACGCCTTGCTCTTGGAGTGATCTTTGTTGGTCGACCACTCCTGGGGAGGGTAACAATGGTCTTGAATTTCCTCCATTTGTAAACAATCTGTTTGACTGTGGATTGGTGGAGTGTCCAAACTCTTTAGAGATGGTTTTGTAACCTTTTCCAGCCTGATGAGCATCAACAACGCTTTTTCTGACATCCTCAGAAATCTCCTTTGTTCATGCCATGATACACTTCCACAAACATGTGTTGTGAAGACAAGACTTTGATAGATCCCTGTTCTTTAAATAAAACAGAGTGCCCACTCACACCTGATTGTCATCCCATTGATTGAAAACACCTGACTCTAATTTCACCTTCAAATTAACTGCAAATCTTAGAGGTTCACATACTTTTGCCACTCACAGATATGTAATATTGGATCATTTTCCTCAATAAATAAATGACCAAGTATAATATTTTTGTCTCATTTGTTTAACTGGGTTCTCTTTATCTACTTTTAGGACTTGTGTGAAACTCTGATGATGTTTTGGGTCATATTTATGCAGAAATATAGAAAATTCTTAAGGGTTCACAAACTTTCAAGCACCACTGTAATTCTTGACCAAGAAGGCAGTAATTTATTTGTGACAAAATTATATTCTTAGTTGAAATGATCTTATGTCTCGGCTGGACATTGTTTGGGAACATTTTGTTTATTTTGATATGAAATGTGTATTGTTGATCAGAGATGTGTTTAGATGGCGACAGGGTCTGCGATGATATCACACACCCCCACAATGGCCTTTGATATCACACACAACCACAGCTGCACAAAGAGTTAAGACTTTATATTTTTAAGATCCTTTATTATTTTGGACTATTGCATATACTATGGCAGTGATTTAGATTTAATTGTTAGATCTAAGATGCATTCAATGATTCATGTTAGTTTTATAGTTTAAGTTAGTTTTATAATTACAGAATATAATTTAGGATTGTTAAGACTTTATGATTCTAATGTTAAGAACGTATTCTTGATACGAGATGTTTTGCTTATGACTGTCTTTGTTTAGGTTTGTTCTTATTTTTTGTTTACTTTCTTATAACATATCTTTGTTGAAAAATTCCATCACCATCTTAAGTACATATTGCCCTATGTTCTATCTGACCTGAAGGGGTGCAAAGACCTTTAAAATCTGTCTGTACCTTGCTATCATGTCATATCATCAGAAATATGTCATTATGTTATGATTCACACACACATACATCTGAACATTCCATCAGAACAGTGATGTAATTAAAATGTGACTTGCTCACACACACACAGATATCAGAATGATGTCACTCACTCACACACCCCCATAGACACACACACACACACACACACACACACACACACACACACACATTCATAGATATCAAACAGTGATGTCATTTACACACAAATAACACTCGTATACAAGTGATTCCACGCTTATGGGTACTGAAATGGGGACATGAACTTATTCACCTAAAACCATTTCTTTTTTTACCATCAGGTCACAAAACATGTAATCTTTAATGAATGATATGTTAAAAGATAACTGTAATTTTCTGAGATGTAATAAAAAAATTTATATGCCAAAGTCAAGCCTATGAGTTCCAAAATGATGTCTGTTACATTACTTCTGTTACGATTGTCCATCTCGCGTCTGTTACAAATTAATTACAATCTCGCTATATACCATGTTAATCTTATTGAAAGAATGTGTATGTTTATTCTACTACACATGTTTATTAATTATATTTGCTAAAACATCACCTTCCTATGTTTCAAAAAGTAATTCTACATTGTTAAAATTGAGAATATATATGTCCACAACACTTCTGTTACGTTCTGACTTTGGCATATAAATATGTTTTTATTACATCTCAGAAAATTAAAGTTATCTTTTAACATATCATTCATTAAAGATTACATGTTTTGTGACCTGATGGTAAAAAAAAAAAGAAATGGTTTTAGGTGAATTTTTAAAAATAAGTTCATGTCCCCATTTCAGTACCCATAAGCGTGGAATCACTCATATAATAACCCTCTGTATTATTGTCCAATTGGGGGAACTTGCGAATAAAGATGTGAACTACATTGGGGTTCCTGTATTTCTTTGCGACTAACCCCCCCAGAGCTCTGGGTGGTATGAGGGCGGAGGTCCCGAGAAGTAAGTTGACCGTTTCTGACTGGGTGAACCCCAACAATTTGGGGGAAACCGGAGCACCCGGAAGAAACCCACGCGGACAACATGCAAACTCCGCACAGAAAGGCCCTCGCCGGCCACGGGGCTCGAACCCGGACCTTCTTGCTGTGAGGCGACAGCGCTAACCACTACACTACCATGCCGCCCTCTGCCATTGATGATTTTCTTAAATTTAATAGAGGTGATGGTGTCTCTCCTACTATTTTGTGGGAGACGCTTAAAGTCGTTATTAGAGGGAATATTATCTCATAAATCCATGGTAAATAAAAGTAATCGTGTAGAGCAAGAAAGATTGATCACAGCTATACAGGTGATAGTCAATATTCAACCTCCCCATGCCCAGAACTTTATAAAGAAAAAGTGGAACTTCAGGCTAAGTATGAGTTATTGATGTCAGAAAAAACTGAAAAGATGTTGCTGAAATCACAGGGCGTTATGTATGAACATGTGGAAAAGTCAGGTCATCTTTTAGCCCACCAGTTAAAAAGCAGATCATTGGAGCAGCATATTTCATGTATTAAGAAAGAGAATGGGGAACTCACAGTTGATCCTGTAGAAATTAACGATACATTTCAGGCATTCTATTCAAAGCTGTATTCATCTGAAGCTCCCATAGACAATATAGTTATGGATAATTTTTTCAGTAAGTAAGTAAGTAAGTAAGTTTAATTTGTAAAGCACATTTAAACACAGCATACACTGACCAAAGTGCTGTACAGAGTCAGTATTAAAAGACAAATGATCAAAAAGAAAAATAAATAAATAAATAAATAAAACTATAATAATAACAACAATAACAATAAGCTGATGGTTAGGGAAAGGCCAAGGAGTAGAGATGGGTTTTTAGCCTAGATTTAAAGGCAGAGATGGAGGGAGCAGATCTGATGTCCGGTGGGAGCTGATTCCAGAGGTGTGGAGCAGCAACAGAAAAAGCTCTGTCACCTCTCTGCTTCAGCCGCGAGCGAGGTACATGAAGAAGCCCTGTGTTAGAGGATCTTAGAGACCTTTGGACTGAGTGGGGCTGTAAAAGGTCATTAATGTAGGCTGGGGCCAGCCGACTGAGTGCTTTAAAAACAAATAATAAGACTTTAAATTGTATTCTGAAAAAGACTGGGAGCCAGTGCAAGGAGGCCAGAATGGGAGTGATGTGCTCACGTCTCCAGGTGCCAGTTAACAGACGTGCAGCTGCGTTTTGGACCAGCTGTAAACGTCTAAGTGAGGTTTGAGGGAGGCCAAGATAAAGAGAATTGCAGTAATCCAGTCGTGATGTGATAAAAGCATGGATGACTATTTCAAGATCGTTATGAGATAGGAAGGATTTGAGATGGGAAAATCACTGAGTTGGTAAAAACTATTTTTGACCACAGTGCTAATCTGTTTGTCAAGACAGAGATCGGAATCAAGGAAGACACCCAGGTTTCTAGCAGAGGGTGTGAGGTGACCTAAATTGTTCACTGTAGTGCATCTTGGCTTGGAGGGACCAAAAATAATGACTTCAGTCTTGTCACCATTTAGCTGGAGAAAGTTGTTAGCCATCCAATTTCTGATGTCTTCAAGACAGACAAGAAGAGATTGGATGGAGTCCCTAGATTTTAAGGGCAAATACAATTGAGAATCATCTGCATAAAGGTGAAAGGAAATGTTGTGCTTTCTAATAATGTCACCAAGTGGGAGCATGTAGAGACTGAAAAGCATGGGACCCAAGATGGACCCCTCGGGGACCCCATAGGAGACAGAGGCAGTTGATGAAGAGAAATGGCCAATGGAAACAGAGAAGGTCCTATGTTTATGCTACCTGAACCAGAGAAAAGCAGTGTCCGTGATGCCCACCTGCTGGTGTGAGGTGACCTAAATCGTTCACTGTAGTGCATCTTGCCTTGGAGGGACCAAAAATAATGACTTCAGTCTTGTCACAGCTAAGAAGGATGTTGTGGTCAACAGTGTCAAACGCAGCGCTAAGGTCGAGTAAAACCAAAATGGCATTATCACCAGAATCTAAAGCAGATCATTAGCTACTTTAAGCAAGGCTGTTTCAGTGCTGTGAAGGGATCTGAATCCTGACTGAAAAGGTTCAAATATGTTACGGGTTTTTGTTTGTTTACATTTATTGCCATTTAAGCATCTATGGCTATTTCATGGCCAATACAGGTAATAAATATCACATAAAATTAAAACCAATAATAAAATAAATAAATAAATACATCAAATACGTTTGTACACATCAATGCACTTCAAAAAGTTTAAAACCTTTAACGGTGAAACCTTATTAAAAATATCTAGCATTGTGCTTTCTTTAAAAAAACTTCTGCCTTTGTATTCTAAAAGCAGGGCAAGACAAAATGTGCTTAATTGATAAGAGATCACCACAAAGATCGCAAAGTGGAGGTTCACCTCCAGTTAACAGAAAACCATGTGTTAGTCTAGAGTGTCCAATTCTACCCCTTGTGTAGACAACTTGGTCATGTCTACATGAAAAAGATTGAATAGTCACTTGTTTCACATTAGTGCATATTTCTTTCAGCTTGTTGCCAGCACAGTTAGTCCAATCGGCTTGCCATTTGTCATTTATGTAGGAAGAAAGAACAGGTCTGATATCAGAGACAGGGATTTGGCATTCAGAAATCTCTTCATTCAGGGCTCCTTTAGCAGCATTATCTGCTTTTTCATTACCAGTCAAACCCACATGGCCAGGGACCCAACAAAAAATAATGTCCATATTGATTTTAGTTAAGTATTCCA
The DNA here is from genome assembly GCF_027579695.1 of Neoarius graeffei. NCBI lineage: Eukaryota > Metazoa > Chordata > Actinopteri > Siluriformes > Ariidae > Neoarius > Neoarius graeffei. The sequence continues at coordinate 24,025,631 of NC_083573.1, forward strand.
CTTTTTCAAGTATGTTGACAATAAGAGGGTGGTCAGTCTTTAAGAACTCCAATGCCTGTAGGCATGATCTAGAATCTGTACAAATCAAGGCTTTTTGCAGTTTGGACTCTTCAATGTATTCAAGACTTAAGAGCAAGGCTTGGGCTTCGGCTGTAAAAATTGAGCACAGACTTGGGATGCGTATTCCACACTGATTAGAGGCGACTACCATTGCTGAGGACACACAGGTATCAGTTTTTGAGCCATCAGTATAGATCGGAGTGTGCAAAGGGAAGCGCTGTCTTACATCGAGGAAGCAACTCTGGTACTCGTTTGGGTGTGTGTTAGCTTTCTTTCTGTGACTCAGGTCCTGCACAATTACAGGTTTTCTCAAGGTCCAAGGGGGAATGGAACAAAGGGAAGAGGATATTAGTCCATCCAGATCAATATTCAGATCCTGAAGGAAAGGTTTAATTCTTAATCCGAAAGGTCTGATAGTCCACGGTCTGGCTTCATAAAAGTCCAAATACTGTGGCTGAAAGACAGTGGGGTATGCCGGGTTATCTCTGTTCCCTTTGATTTTGACTGCATATTGAAGTGCAAGTTTCAAGCGTCGCAATTTAAGGGATGGTTCTCTTGCTTCTACATAAAGACTCTGCACTGGAGAGGTTCTAAAGGCCCCTAGGACCAGTCTTAAACCTTGGTGGTGAACAGTATCCAGCATCATAATGTAAGATTGTCTTGCTGATCCATAGACAATACTGCCATAATCCAAACGGGATCTTACAAGTGCTCTATACAGGCGTAGCAGTATAGTCCACTCTGCCCCCCACTTTGTCTTTGCCAGTACCTTTAAAATGTCCAAAGATTTAAAACATCTCTTTTTAAGAGTCTTTATATGTGGAATAAAGGATAGTTTATTGTCAAGTATCAGACCAAGGAATTTAACCTCTTTCACAACTTGGATTGTGGCACCTTCCATATACAGCAATGGGTCATGATGTAAAGCTCGAAGTTGGCAAAAATGAGTGCAAACAGTCTTGGACTTAGAGAATTTGAAGCCATCTTCAATGGACCAATTACTGATTTTATTTATGCACAGCTGAGTTGCCTTTCGATTATACTCATGTATTTTCCTCTATAACAAATACAGAGGTCATCAACATACAGGCTGCAAAAAAGATTTGGGTTGATTTCCTTCACAATACTATTGATTTTAATACTGAATAGAGTGACTGAAAGGATGCTTCCCTGGGGAACTCCTTGTTCTTGCAAGTGTGGTGTTGAGAAAGTTGTACCCAATTGAACTTGAAAAAATCTATTAGACAAAAAATTTGAGATAAAAATGGGCAGACGACCTCTGAACCCCATGTAATACAAGTCCCTTAAAATGCCATATTTCCAAGTAGTATCGTATGCCTTTTCAAGGTCAAAAAACACTGCTAGAACATGTTCCTTTTTGACAAATCCATCCCGTATATAGGCCTCCAATCTAATAAGATGGTCCATGGTGCTCTTTCCTTGCCTAAAGCCACATTGAAATGCACTCAAATGTCGTTCTGACTCGATCATCCACACAAGTCTTTTATTCACCATTCTTTCCATAGTTTTGCATAGGCAGCTGGTTAATGCAATAGGACGGTAATTGGTGGGATCAGTATGATCTTTGCCGGGTTTTGGAATGGGAATCACAAATGCTGTCTTCCAGGACTCAGGTATTGTTCCTGATTTCCAAATCACATTAAATATTGCAAGGAGATGAAATAGCACAATGGACGGTAAGTGTTTCAAGAATTGATAATGAATCATATCAGGGCCCACTGCAGTGTCATGACAGTTTCTTATGGCGCATAGGAGTTCATCCATAGAGAATGGCTGGTTGTATGGTTCGGTGTTGTCTGATAAGAAATTCAGGGCTTTGGCCTCCTCCTTTCTGCGCATGGCTTGAAATTCAGGATTGCAGTTTTCCACAGAGGAATTCTTTTCAAATGTCTCTGCAAGTTTATCAGCAATGTCTTGCTTGGATGTCAAGAGACCTGTGTGACATTTTAGATGTTGAACTCTTGCAGTTCCCCCTTTAGTTTTCATCTTTCTAATAAAACTCCAGACTTTTTTTGAGGATGCATCTCTTGTAAGGCTTGAAACATACTGTCTCCAGCTTTGTGATTTTGCATCATTCATAGTTCTACGTGCTTGGGCTCGTGCAATTTTCAATCTGGTGAGATTTGCTGTTGTTGGGTGCTTGTTGAACACCCTCTCTGCCTTTTTCCGGGCATCAATGGCCTTTTTACAATCATCATTAAACCATGGGTTTGACCTGCGGTGGGGCTTTCCTGAAGTTTTTGGGACAGCTTCCTCTGCAATAGAGATCAATGTTTTAGTGAAGTGATCGACTGGATTGTCAATATCTTGGGGCACGTGACCCAGTAGGACATCACAACGGTAATGAAAGAGACTCCAGTTTGCTTTTTGAAGTTGCCACCTTGGAGGTCTGAACTGTGCATCTGTATCAGTTGATGACATGATCAGGGGGAAATGATCACTCCCACATAAGTCATCCAGTGGTCGCCAGGAAAAGTCAAGAAAAAGGTCAGGATCACATATGGATAGATCAATTGCTGAGTATGTGCCATGGCCTGGATGTAAATAGGTAAAAGATCCATCATTCCAGAGGCATAAGTCAGTTTTAGTAATGAAGTCCTCCATAGCCTTGCCTTTAGCATTTGAGGAGGTCCCTCCCCATGCAGGATTTTGAGCATTAAAATCTCCTAAAAACATATATGGAGGATGGCAGTTGTGCCAATAAATTGTCCAGGTCCTGCAAGGTTACTGTGACATCAGGTGGAATATAGATTGAACACAAGGTAACTACCTTATGAAGTGTTAGTCGTACTGCAACTACTTGTAGATGGGTAGTGACTACAAGATGACTATGAATTATGTCATTTCGCACTAATATAGCTGAGGGACCAGAGGGACGCTGAACATTTGGACCATAAGCATTAAACATTGAGTAATTCTTTAAAGTCATAGTGTGGCTTAGAGCTAGGTATATCTCTTGAAGGCAGAAGGCCAAAGGATTAAAAAGAGCAGCTAGTCGCTGCAGCTCAGAAAAGTTGGCTTTAAAACCACGACAGTTCCATTGAATAATATGGTTGGTTATGGTCATGTGGGGAAGATTGGAACAGGACCTTTGCTCCTACTTTTGGGGGAGAAGCTCCGGCTGCGATGGGTTGAGGGTTCCTTCATTTCCACATCCATAGAACTTCCATTCCTGACTTGACTCGATTTAGGTTGGGAAGAATTAGTAGTTGATTTCTTTTTTTCTTTTGACGGTTGGGATGATTCCAACATGACCGAAGTTTGGCTGGCAGAAGACTGAGAGTTTGTTTTGTTTTTACTGGAGGTTGATGAAGATTTATTTCCACTGATCAATTGTGGTTTGTCCTTATACATCCAGGTGAAGTCTGTTTGACAGTCAATTTCCTTCATGGTGGGTTTTACAACAGAGGCAAAGGACTGCTGGAACTTATATCCACAAAACCCTTCCACCTCCTTTCTTGCTTGTGGATAACTTATTTTCTTTGTAACCCTAATTCTTTGAATTTCTTTTTCTTTTATCCAGACTGGGCAGACCTTTGATGAGGCTGGATGGTTCCCTTGACAATTGCAGCACTTGGGTGGTCTTGTACAAATCGGTTCATGGCCATCTTCACCACATGTACAACAAACTGGTTTATTTTTACAACTTGCAGAGCCATGGCCAAATTTCTGACAGCTAAAGCATCTCAAAGGGTTAGGGATATATTTATCCACTTGTACACTTAAATATCCAATCAGTAGTTTTCCAGGAAGATCATGGAGTTTGAATGTCAGGATATAAGTACCAGTTTTAATGATTTTATCATCTCTTTTTATGGTTATCCTCTTCACATGAGTCACTCCTTGATCTTTTAATTCTGTGACTATATCATCTTCTTCCATATCATGAAGATCCCTAGTGCGGATTACGCCTTTGCAACTGTTCAGATGGGGATGAGGGAGGGCCCGCACTGGGACTCCCCCTAAACTGTTGCAGTGTAGTAGATTGTCAGCATGGGATTTTTTAGAGCATTCGATCAAAATTTGACCGGATCTTATTTTTTTAACATCCTTGACAGTCCCTGCTATTCCTGAGATTCCTTTCTGAATTGCAAAAGGGGATAACTTAGTGAGGGGCATGTCTGGCGTCACAGATTCCAAAACTATAAATTTAGGCCAAGTATTGGATTTGGAGGGGTAAATCAAAGTCATTTCAGAAGCGTCATCCGAGTCTCGATCCATGAATCTTTTCTTATGGGGTTGATAAGTAGCCATATTTTGTATTGAAACATTCATCGTCTCTGCTCCTCACCCTCCTCGGAGCCCAACTAGGGGATGCACAGCGCTGCGGTTCTCCACCAGATATGCATCAAGGATACAGCGATGGTATACTCGAGTGAATTAAACAAAAAGGTTCATATCACCCGATTGACCCTCAGCCAGAGTCTCTGGAAAAATAAAAGCATGGTCCCAAAAATATTCCAGAGAACTTTGACCAGCCGATTGATTGGATCGGGCCCTTCCAACCTCCTGTCTAGGTGAAGTAGGAGCCAAAGCACTGTGTTGGATGTGTGGAAGTCGCAACAAGCCACATTCCTCAAGAACCAGGCATTCTTCCTCCACCGACACAGGTTGCGACTCATGGCAAACAAGTCGCCCCATTTGTCGCCTCTTACGAACAGCAAGGGGGTGCTGGGGACCTATTCTACCCTGGGTCCCCACGGGGTTATGTTACGGGTGGACAGAAAAGGAATCAGCTGTAACAGTATAGCTTTTTCTAAAACTTTTGAAAAAAAAAGGGAGCTTGGAGATGGGGTGATAATTTTGCAAACATTGGGCATCGAGGTTGGGTTTTTTAAGCAGGGGTTGGACGACTGCATGCTTAAAAAAGGTAGGGACAGTGCCAGATGTGAGACATGAATTTAGAATTATTTGAATCGATGGCCCAACAGCATCAAAAACATCCTTTATAATACAGGAAGGAATGGCATCATAGGGGGATCCAGTGGGTTTCATATGTAAAACTAGTTCCTGCAATTCACTGAGAGAGATGGGCTGAAATTGGTTAAAAGTAGAAATAGCTAGTGCACGAGAGTGAACAGGTAGAGCAGTTGATAAGGAGGGCGTAAACACTGATCTGATGTTCTCTATTTTATCAGTGAAAAACTTGAGGAATTTTTCACAGGTCTCAGTAGATACGCCAGCAACTGGAGAGTTAGGAGGGTTAATAGTGCTAAACAGAATATTGGGTCTGTTGGAGTGTGTACTAATTAAGTCAGAGAGGTGCTTAGTTCTGGCTTTTTTAGCCGCTGTCTGGAAGGAAGCTAAAGTCGATTGGAAAATTTCATAGGAAACAGTGAGATGGTCCTTTTTCCATTTCCTTTCAGCTTTACGGCAGGCTTGCCTGAGCGAGCGGGTGGCCTCGTCCAACCAATATTGAGACTTTAGCTTAGGGCGGGTGAACGTGAGAGGAGCTACAGAGTTAAGTATGGAAGAGTAAGAAGATTGAAAAAGACTGACTAATTCGTCTGGCCCAGAAGAGGATGATGCCGCTGTTGCAATGGTAGCTGCAACAGAGTTACTGATGAAACTATCTGAGAACTGGGATGCAGTTTGAGTGTTAATGTGGCGAGAGTGACGACCTTGAGTTTTGACAGTTTGCAGAGCATTTGATAGACTAACATTAAACATAATAGGTTTATGATCAGAGAAAATGGCATCCTCAATCACAATGTTATCCACAGAAAAACCATAGGATAGAACAAGGTCGAGTGCATGTCCCAAGATATGAGTAGCTTTGTTTATATGTTGAGTAAGACCAAAGGCATCTATTACACCACAGAATTCGTTAACCATGGGTCTGTCAGGACAGCAGACATGGATATTAAAGTCGCCAAGTATAAGAAGGCGATCGTGCGATGACAGGAGGTGGGACAGAAGGTCGGAGAATTCTGTTATAAAGTCTTTGTTGTGCTTAGGAGGCCTGTAGACGAGTACACATACCAGCGGTGACATAGCACATTCTACAATTACGCATTGCAGTTCAAATGTGACAAAACTCCCCACAGAGAGTGTCCGTAAATTAAGACTGTTTTTAAAAACGAGAGCTACCCCGCCTCCTCTTCCAGCGCACCTGGGTGTGCTAATGAACGAGCACTGAGGCGGGCAGAGTTCACTAAAGACAGAAGACTGGCCAATTCCAGCGCTAATCCATGTCTCAGTTAAAAACAGAAAATCCAGATTGTAATGGGAGAAAAAGTCATTTAGAACAAAAGTTTTGTTAGACACAGACCTGCTGTTGACCAGGGCAACTTTTGCAGTGAAGTGGACCGTAGCCTGAGGACAAGGGGAATATTCCAGAGGGCGGATGTTCAAGGAATTCACCCCACCGCTACGTATCCGCAGTCTCGGGCGAGCAGAGCAGACAGGTGTTTGAGGTTGGTCCTCCAGAGTGATGGGAACATGGCAGGAGTACCAGCAGTCCCATGAGCGACGGGCCAGGAAGAGATCTGTCCGGCCTAGATGGACTGCAGAGAGCCGACGAGGCCCAGGCTGGGCGAGAGAAACACTCGCGATTTTCCTCATTGCCACTCGGACGCCTCCACGCTTGCCTCGGTGCCTTTTCCGTAGAGAACTACAACAAGGTAGATGAAGGACACAATCCAGGGTGGGGTAGACAAACGGAGGATGACATTCGATCTATGGAATAAGAGACCCATCAGTGGTCACCAGTGCGCTTCTAAGATGTAGCAGAGTCTGAGACAGAGTCAGTAACCTGGATATGCCTAAAATTAGTGCAGTTAGTAGAGCAGAATTAGAATTTCCAGTCATGCATACTGAAATTGCAGATGCTATTAGGACCATGCAAAATGGTAAGGCACCGGGCCCTGATGAGTACCAAGTTGAATTTTTCAAGAAATTTTCTGAGCAATTAATTCCACTTTTACTTGACATGTTTAGAGAATCAAAAGCTAATGGTACCTTGCCCAGGACATTAACTGAAGCTTCCATAATTCTATTGTTAAAACCAGGGAAGAACAGAGAGGAATGTGGGTCTTATCACCCCATTTCCCTCCTCAATTGTGATGTCAAGATATTGGCAAAAGCACTTGCACACCATTTAAACAAAGTTATGCCAGAGGTGATTTCCCCTGTATTTCATAGCAGTCAGCCTACAGCTGAAGCCCACTTTTTATTTGAGTTTTGTGACTGATATTGTTCAGTTTTGTTTTATTTTTTTAAAGTTCTGTTTTGCCCCAGTCAGAGCGGCTGACCCATGTTGAGAGTGGCTCAGCCAGTGGTCAGAGATAAATTTACAGTATCAGCCCTCAGTGATGGTATTGATTTTATCCTGACTTTTCTTGGTATCATAGAATCCTGCAGGCAAATGGCAACCATGAAGAGGCTGCTAGGAAAGCAGCAACAGCCGCTTTCCTAGCGGAGAGTAAGGCAAGTCCTGAGAAGTCAGCTGAATGGGAAGAACAAGGTCCGGGCTATCAACACCTATGCCCTGCCAGTCATCAGATACCCTGGCATAATAAGCTGGCCAAAGAAAGAGATAGAGGCTACCGATATCAAGAAAACTCCTGACAATGCACAGGGGGTTTCACCTCAAGTCCAGCACCCTGAGGCTGTACACTAAAAGGAATGAAGGAGGTCAAAAACTAGTGAGCGTCAGAGCCACTATCCAGGATGAAACAAAGATCCATTAGTACATTGGGAAGATAGCCCCGATAGATGAAGTGCTTAGCGAATACCTCAGGTGTTAAGGTTTTGCTGGGATTTGAACCAGATTCGCTGGTGTGATAATCCAGCAAACCCCCACTAGGCCACCAGGGGGATGACTCAAATGCAGAGGCGTGAGGCGGAAGTAGAAAAAGTATCTACTTTTATTTACCACACACACACACACACACACACACACACACACACACACACACACACACACACTATATGGTTTATTTACAATATATGCAGTCCAAAAGAAATAATCCAAAACGCTCAGAAGATGAAGGGAAAAAAATAAGAAATATCCAAAGTACAAAAGTCAAAACAAAAGCCACAAAAACAGAAAAGGCAAAAATACCAACGCTCAGAAGATCCAAAAAACAGTAAATACTAGGTCCAAAAAGCAAAGCAAAGTGCAAAACCAAAAAGAAAAAGGCAAGGAACATGGTACAGAGGAAACTGGAGCTAAACATAACAGCACAAGAGGACTGAACTCGGGTATAAATATACAAACTAATTAAGGACAGGGCGGGGCAGGAAACAGGCAATAAGACAAAAAACACAGAACACAGTGGTGACCTCTAGAGGCCAAAACAAACATGACCAGAAAAGGAAATAACAGCGGCCTCTAGAGGCCAAAACAGTCCCAGTCCTAACAGGACCCCCCCCAGGAGCGTCTCCTGATGTTCCCAGGACGATCAGGATGGGCCGAATGGAAGTCCCGACAAAGTTCTTTGTCTAGTATGTCCTGAGCTGGGACCCAGCAGCGCTCCTCAGGGCCATAGCCCTCCCAGTCCACAAGATATTGGAGACCCCCGCGAACCTGGAGGGAGTCCAGCAGGCGGCGCACGGTGAAAACAGTCTGACACTGGAAGATGCGGGGGGCGGGGGGTTCCTAGGGGCAGGGGCATACGTGGACATCAGTACAGGCCGCAACAGGGAAACCTGGAATGTGGGGTTAATCCTTAGCGTACGTGGTAACTGGAGCCGGTAGGAGACAGGGTTAACTCTGCGTACAACCTTGAAGGGGCCAATGTAGCGAGGAGCAAGCTTGCAGTTCTCCACCCGCAGCGGAAGGTCCTTGGTGGACAGCCAAACCCGCTGCCCAGGGTGGAAAGTGTGGGCAGGTCTCCTATGGTGGTTGGCCTGAGTCTGGTTGGTACTGGAGGTCTGGATGAGTGTCCTCCTGACCTTGCTCCAGGTCTTGCGACACCGTCTCATGTATTGGTTGACCGAGGGCACCCCAGCGTCCTCCTCCTGGTCCGGGAACAGAGGTGGCTGGAACCCGAATTGGCACTGGAATGGCGACAGCTTGGTGGCCGATGACTGCAGGGTGTTGTGGGCGTACTCAGCCCATGGCAGCCAGGTGCTCCACGATGTCGGGTTATCCATAGCCAGGCCTCGCAGGGTGGTTTCCAGGTCTTGGTTGAGCCTCTCCGTCTGGCCATTGGACTGGGGGTGGAACCCAGAGGAGAGGCTGGCAGTGGCCCCGATGAGCTTGCAGAAGCCGTGCCACACTCGGGAGGAGAACTGGGGCCCCCGGTCAGAGACGATGTCCTGTGGAAGACCAAAGACTCGGAAGACATGATTAAATAGCAATTTAGCAGTGTCAAGGGCAGAAGGGAGTTTGCACAGTGGTATAAAGTGGCAGGCCTTGGAGAATCTGTCCAAAATGACCAAAATGACAGTGTTACCTTGAGACTCAGGGAGACCCGTGATGAAGTCAACCGCCACGTGGGAACAGGGACGCCAGGGAATAGGCAGAGGATGCAGGAGACCCTGGGGACGCTGTCGCGGGCTCTTGGTTCTGGTGCAGACCTCACAGGACAGGATGAATGACCTTACTAACTTCTCCATGTTAGGCCACCAGAAGCGTCTTTTCAGGAAGTCCAGGGTCCTCCGAGCTCCTGGGTGGGCGGTGAGAGGGGAAGAGTGACCCCACTGGAGAACCTTGGCCCGGGCTTGACGAGGGACATACAGGAGGCCCGGTGGCCCTGTCCCAGGATCAGGGTCCCGGTGTTGAGCTTGTTGAACGGTCTCCTCAATACCCCAGCGGACAGGAGCCACAATCCGGGATACAGGGATGATAGGCCCAACTTCACTCTCCCTGTTGTTGGGTGAGAACAGCCTGGAGAGCGCGTCCGGTTTGGTGTTCTTAGAGCCCGGGCGGTATGATGGGGTGAAACTGAAACGGCTGAAAAACAAAGCCCACCTAGCCTGTCGTGGGTTCAGCCTCTTGGCTTGCTGGAGGTACTCCAGGTTCTTATGGTCCGTCCACACCAGGAATGGATGTTGCGCTCCCTCCAGCCAGTGCCTCCACTCCTCAAGGGCTCGTTTAACCGCTAGCAAATCCCGATCCCCCACATGATAGTGGGACTCCACAGGGCTCAGGCGGTGGAAGAAGTAAGCGCAGGGGTGCAGCTTCCCTTCCAAGCGTTGAGAGAGCACCGCGCCGACATCACTGTCCAAGGCGTCCACCTCCACGATGAATGGTTGGGAGGTGTCCGGGAGAACCAGAATAGGTGCCGCGCAAAAGCAGTGTTTGAGGTCATTAAATGCCTTTTCCGCCTGAGGGGACCAGTCCTTTTGGTGAGGTCCGACATAGGTGCTGCAGTTCCTAATGAACTTGCGGTAGAAGTTAGCGAATCCTAAGAACCGCTGAACCTTCTTAACGGACTTGGGAGTAGGCCAGTCCCAGACGGCCAGGGTTTTCCCAATTTGCTGAAGCAGTACCTCATGGCGAGCAAGGGCCTCACATTGGCTGGTGAGCGTTCGTCCATGGTCACTCCGAAGCATGTCAAAGCTGCCATAATTCCCTGAAGGTTGGCCAGGTAGACAGTTGAAGCAGCCTCTGCTGAGTCGGTCATGACGGATCATGAGCTGTTAGGGTTTTGCTGGGATTCGAACCTGGTTCGCTGGTGTGATAATCCAGCAAACCCCCACTAGGCCACCAGGGGGATGACTCAAATGCAGAGGCATGAGGTGGAAGTAGAAAAAGTATCAAAAGGTTTATTTACAATATATACAGTCCAAAAGAAATAATCCAAAACGCTCAGAAGATGAAGGGAAAAATAAGAAATATCCAAAGTACAAAAATCAAAACAAAAGCCAAAAAACCAGAAAAGGCAAAAATACCAACGCTCAGAAGATCCAAAAAACAGTAAATACTAGGTCCAAAAAGTCCAAAAAGAAAAGCAAAGTGCAAAACCAAAAAGACAAAGGCAAGGAACACGGTACAGAGGAAACTGGAGCTAAACATAACAGCACAAAGACTCTGTGACAAGAGGACTGAACTCAGGGGTATAAATACACAAACTAATTAAGGACAGGGTGGGGCAGGAAACAGGCAATAAGACAAAAACAAAACACAGAACACAGTGGTGACCTCTAGAGGCCAAAAAAAACATGACCAGAAAAGGAAATAACAGCGGCCTCTAGAGGCCAAAACAGTCCCAGTCCTAACATCAGGTAGCAGAAACCCAAGAAGGAAGTGCAAGAGGAACCATCATGGAAAGACTGCACGGGATGTACCACCAGTAGATAGAAGTGGCTGATATTGAAAAATCCTACTAGTGGCTGGATAAAGCTGGACTGAAAGACGGCACAGAGGCACTAATCATAGTTGCACAGGAACAGGCCCTAAGCACAAGCTTGATAGAGGCCGGGGTCTAACACATGAGGCAGGACCCCAGGTGCAGACTGTGCAAAGATGCCACTGAGACAATCCAGCACATAACGGCAGGGTGTAAAATGCTAGCAGGAAAAGCATACATGGAATGCCATCACCAAGTCGCTGTCATAGTGTACAGAAATATCTGTGCCGAGTAGGGACTGGAAGTCCCAAGGTCAAAGTGGGACACACCTCCGAAGGTGGTTGAGAATGACCAAGCTAAGATCCTGTGGGATTTCCAGATACAGACAGACAAACTGGTAATGGCTAGCCAACCGGACATGGTAGTGATGGACAAATGGGAGAACAAGGCTGCAGTGATAGATGTGGTAATAGCAAGTGACAATAACTTCAGGAAAAAGGAACTTGAGAAGCTCAAGAAGTATAAAGTGCTGAAAGAAGAGTGGAAAGAGTGGAAAGATGTGGAAGATGAAGACAACAGTGGTCCCCATGGTGATACAAGCCCTCAGTGCAGTGACGCCCAAACTGGGAGAGCGGCTCCAACAGATCCCAGGAACAACATCCGAGATCTCTGTCCACAAAAGTGCAGTCCTAGGAACAGCCAAGATATTATACAGGACCCTCAAACTCCCAGGCCTATGGTAGAGGACCCAAGCTTGGGAGGAGAAATACCACCCAAAGGAGGGACAAGTGGGGATTTTTTTTTTTTGTGTGTGTGTGTGTGTGTGTGTGTGTGTGTGTGTGTGTGTGTGTGTGTGTGCGTGCGTGAGTGTGTGAGAGAGACATGTAGAATGTTCCAAATATTTTTTAAAAGCATTCCACAACTTTCCCAGTCTTTTGGGGATAAAATAGGGATAAAATTAACACAGGACAGACAAGTCTGAAATGTTGTCTGTCCATCCAAATTTCAGCATGTTTGAATGATGGGCTAAAGGTCTGGAAGGGCCCTGGAAGCTGATGGCTTCTCAGCTATTTCCAGCACATATTTTTGTGATTTTCAAAGGTCAAATTACACTAGACCAGGGCTTTTCAAAGTGTGGGGCGCGCCTCCCCTAGGGGGCGTTCTTCAGGGGGGCGGGCAACGTGAGGAAAAATAAACCAGAATAAGTTACTATTGCGGACATTTAGCAAACTTCAGCTAGCCTTTACCAGAGACAAAATGGATTGATTTTTAGTACCTAAAGCTACAGTGAGTGAGGAGACAGAGTCTGGGCCAAGCAAAAAAAGAAGGAAGTATGACCACGATTATTTAAAGTTTGGATTTTCATGGACTGGATCTGAAGATGCTCCACTGCCACAGTGTGTTGTCTGCCAAGAGGTGCTAGCTAACGATGCTATGAGATGCTTAAAATGTGTAAAACGATGTTTTAAAAAAAAAAGCAGATGTTTAAAATGTGTAAAAAAAAAAAAGATGTTTTAATAAAGCTCATATGTTTTAAATGTGTAAAAAAAGATGTTTTCAAAAAACACAGATGTTTAAAATGTGTTAAAGAAAAAAAATGTGTGCAACAACCATTTTTTTAAAATACGAATGGAACATTAAGTATAGCAACAACAAAAATTGTAAGGGGGGAAGGCGCTGTTGTTTATTTGCTCTCTGAGAGGGGGCTGACTCTCCCACACTTTGAAAACCCCTGCACTAGACATTAGTTGCTAATTACACTACAAATTGAATTAAATTTACAAGAAAATGTCAGAAGATTCAAGAAAACATGCTTAAAGTTATACCCAAGAAAATAGTAGTCCACACAGGTCAGTTCCATGTATAAAAAACATTGTGTCAACAATGACACTTTTTATACTATGTTTATAAGAAGTTTATAAGAAATTTAGTAATTAACTCACTCTCACTCAGCTCCGCATGCTCCTGAAGGGGGCGTGGCACCTCTGCATATGGCTCTCCAAGTGGGTCTGTTCCTGGCAGCCTCCCAGGCGGTGGCGATGTTGAGGCCAGCAGCCTGCAGGTCATCGCTCAGCTGGTCGGACCATGTGTGTTTGGGTTGGCCTCTGGGACGGGACCAGGTGGTGGGGGTCGGTTCCCTCAGTAGGGTGGCTGGTTCCAGGGGTGGCTCCGCCCTGGCGATGTGGCCAAAAAGGCGGAGACAGGCCGAGCGGATCTTGTTGGACAGTGGAGGCTGGTTGGTGATCTCACGCAGGGTGGCATTGGAAACGTGGTCATACCACCTGATCCCCAAGATCCTTCGTTGGCACTTGGTGTCGAAGGCATCCAGGCAGTGTTCCTGTGCAGCTGTTAGAGTCCAGGTCTCAGCTCCTTACATGAGAATGGGCAGCACAAGGCCTGATATTAGTTTGGACCGAGAGTTTCCTGTTGGACCATACACTGTCAAGGCTTGCCATCGCAGAGGCGGCACAACTGATGCGGAGCTGGATGTCAGAATCGCTCTTGCAGTCAGACGTTATTGTGCCTCTGAGATAGCAAAACCTGTCAACAGCTTCCACGGGGTGGGAGTTAATCACCAGTCCTGCTTGGGGTGTCTCGTAGTCGCTGAGGCACTGAACCTTGTTTTTATCCCAGCTGATCATCAGGCCAAGCAGTTGGGTTTCCGTATCCATGGCCTGCAGGGCAAGTTGGAGGGCTTTCATGACTTCAGCCAGGATTGCCACATCGTCTGCGCAATCCAGGTCTGTGATGGTAACATCTCCAAAGCTAGCACCGCAGGCACATTGAGCCACAGTTCTCCCCATGACATAGTCGATGGCTGTATTAAAGACTGTCGGGGCCAAGACACCGCCCTGGTGGATGCCGCTGTTGATGTTGAAATTGTCTGACAGCAGTGTCTCTCACACAGGAGGAGGTGTCGGAGTAGAGGAGAGAGAGAGAAGGTTTAGCAGCTTGACCGGGATGCCAAGGATCTTGAGAATCTTCCAAAGGGCTGGTCTGTCCACAGAATCAAAGGCTTGTTTCAGGTCCATGTAGGTTGCATAGAGAGGTTTCCTGAGCTCCCTTCTTTTTTCAGCCAGCAGTCGGAGGGTCAGGATTCTGTCCACTGTGGAGCGACCTGGTGTGAAGCCACTCTGCTCCTTTCTCTGCTTGCGGATGAGAAGTGGGCGCAGTCTCACTAGGATGATGTTGGCAAACACCTTCCCTGGGACGCTCAGCAGGGTGAGCCCTCTGTAGTTGCTGCAGAGGTCTTTGGGCCCCTTCTTCCAGAAGGGAAGGATGACACCTTGCAGCCAGTCCGCCGGGATGTAATTAACAATACAACTATTTTTTACATAATAGAGTTAAAATTTTGAGTATGAGATTCCAAGTAACTTTAACAAAATGACTTTTAAAATGAATCAAACTGGACAAGATATCATTTGGCATTCAGACTAAAATCTGCTGGACTAGAACTTAGAAAATAGAAGAAAATAAAAACTCTATTAAAATATAAATTTAAATCCTCCAAAGCATCTGACTATGACTCATTATGAATGAAAAAGGCACATCATAATAACATCATAACAATTGATTAGCACTTTGGCACTTAACATTAATACTGTACTGTAAAGTTTCATGTAAACTGAATTCTTAATCAACCGACTGGATCAATCAGACTGTGAACCCTAAAACACTAGTTCAACTGCATTGTGCAATAAAAACAACTGTGAATTCTGAGTGTATTATTTAGTGTACCACTTGGGGAGAAGGAGGTGCCTGTACATTTTGACCTTCAGTAGCTGAGTTATGAAGTTTTAAAGGCTGGCTCGAGCCAGGGCTCATATTAAAGTTTTCGGCAAGCAGTGCTCGCGTGGGGGCTTCGGGGGCAAATAACGGGCCGAGGCAGGGTCATAGTGGGCCATGCCAGTGCTGGTTTGAAATGGCTCAGGGAGAGGAATGTGCCTGTAAATTTTGGTGGAGCTAGGACCATCGGTGGCCGAGTTATGAATGTTTAAATTCATGCCCACGGGGGCCCCCTGTTTCACAGGCTGTATGACATAATGTATTCGCCCAGTGTAACATTTGGAAGAAGATTAGATCCAAATCTTTAAAATTTTTCATGGGCCATCTGGTTTGATGCCTTTGAAATACAGACGGACACATTCGCATAATTTTTATTGGCTATCCGGTCTGATGCTTTTGATGAACAAATGCGAAAATTACCGGCGCTGCATAAAAGGAGTGAAAGAGCAGAGGAATGGCGATTTTGGGGACCAGAACACGACAGTGTGTGCATGTGACTGTCCCAGTTGGGAAAGTGGTGCTGAAAAGCCGAATAAAAAAGTGTATCTAAACGCTAACAACCTGCGGTACTTCTGTGCTCCACCCACATCCAGGCAGCTTCTACAGTGGTGTCAAAACCCAGGAGTGCAGAAGGGAGCTCCTCCATGGAGTCCTTGCCCTTCAAAGACCTCATTCATGTCCTTGCCACGGCACAGCAGAACCAGCATCAAGCGCTGATCACCCTCCAAAAGGAGGACTTGTAAGATCCAACACTCAGGAAGCTGAGCTGTCAAGTCCACAGCTGCTATGAAGTCTGTCCTCAGGGGCTTCTTATAAATGGGGCAGGAGTAGAAGTGAGGGTCCTTCACAACTGAGAATCAAACAAACATTACTATATTAATTCCAGTCTTACACATTTTAACATTATTTACAAAATGTAACAAAAGTTATACAGTTCAGTAACTTTTAAAAGCCCGAGTCAACAAGCACCATTATCAAAATCATCAGAACCTATCAAGGACCTAATTTATATGAATTTTACAAACTGAAGGCCTTAATAACTGTTAAATATCATACTTTAAGCTAATATTCCTAAGTGGCTGTTTCAATTGTTTTAAAACCTAATCTGTATCTACTGTATCTGTAGTGTGTATTGGATGGTCAGTTAAAGGTTTTTCCAAGATTAAAAAGCCTTTAATGGTTAGGTGGGTTCAACATTTCAGAGAGAGAAAGAAAAAAAACACACACACACTGTGTGTGATATGTGATGTGTGTGTATATATATACTGTATATATATATATACTGTATATATATATATATATATATATATATATATATATATATATATATATATCAGTCTCTTGAGTTTACACAAAATGGTATGAAAAATAAAGCTGAAATATTTGTATCCCATGGTTTCTGATTGGGAAGTGAAATGTAATTAAAGAACAATTAAAGCAGTTCAAAACATCTAATAACATCAACATTAACAAATGTAGAGGTCCTACAGAAGGCCAAATAATACAAATGAAAGCATCTAAAAGCTGAAGCTATAAAGATATTGGAGGCAGTTATATAGGGTAAAGCTGCAAGGTATTTACTTCACATTCAGAAAGGAGAACACAATCATTTGAACTAATATTATTTGGCTTTTTTCCACTATAAATATCTTAACATGTTATATGATTATATGTATTACTTGCTGCAATACTTTGATTTGGGGAATTCTGCATCAAACGCAATGGCTAAATTTCAAACTGGAAGTAGCTGGATAGCAATGAACTCTCTAACATTGCTAGCTCACTTCTTACAATTGTACTGTTACAGTACATATACAGTGCCTTGAAAAAGTATTCATACCCCTTGAACTTTTTCACATTTTTCCACCTTACAACCACGAACTTAAGTTTTTTATTGAGATTTTATGTGATAGACCAACACAGAGTAGCACATAATTGTGAAGTGAAACGAAAATGATAAATGGTCTTCAAAATTTTAAACAAATAAAAATCTGAAAAATGTGGTGTGCATTAGTATTCAGCCCCCTGTACTCTGATACCTCTAAATACAATCCAGTGCAATCAATTGCCTTCAGAAGTCATCTAATTAGTCAATAGAGTCCTACTGTGTGTAATTTACTCTCAGCATAAATACACTTGTTCTGTGAAGGCCTCGGTGGTTTGTTGGAGAACACTGAAGAACAAACAGCATCATGAAGACCAAAGAACTCACCAGACAGGTCAGGGATAAAGTTCTGGAGAAGTTTAAATCAGGGTTAGGTTATAAAAAAATATTCCGACTTCCGGTGGCTACCCAGGTGTGATGCACGTGTAGTTCTGAGCTCCGTCTCAAAAGTCCGATAACCTACAAAATATCCTACAATTCGGAAACTATTTTGGTTTAACTGACGTCTAAATACCGCTACATAATGTCGAGCGGGAGAGGAGCGAAAAATAAATCGTCTACAGACGAGTCAGCGGGCAAAAAGAAAGTTGTGGGCCAAGAACCGGAGGACACTTCAAACGCAGCCATTTTGTTAGCATTGCGCGAGCAAGAAGAAAGGCTAACCGGAAAAGTTAAGTTGGCTGTAAGAGAGGCAGTCGAGGAAATGCTGGCCGGTGAAATACAAGCCCTGAAAGCTATGATTGAAGCCTCCAACTCGGCAGTGAACAAACTTAGCGGGGATATTGCACAGCAAACCGAGGTCAGTAGAAAGTTGCAAGGGAGGCTAGACGCTACATCGGCTAACATCAGAGCAGTGAAACACGATGTTGGTGACCTCCAGAAAGAGCTACTGAACCTCCGCCAGAAAGTCGCGGAGATGGAGGACAGATCACGGAGGTCTAACCTCCAACTTGTCGGCCTACCAGAGACAGCGGAGGGGGAAAACGCTATTCAGTTTTTACAAGATAACTTGCCTCTGTGGATCCCCTCCCTGGCCGGGGAGAAAATTGAAATTCAACGGGCTCATCGCATATTCACCACTCAGGACAAGACCAGCCGTCCGCGGACCCTCATCTTCCGGCTACGTCGTTACCAGGACAGGGAGAAAATTCTCAATGGAACCAGGGCCCTTGCGTCCGCACCTACACACCAGATAACCAGCGAAGGGCAGACATCGACATCCAGGCTGCTGTTCTTTCCCAACTACAGCAACGACACCGCGCAGAGGAGGAAAGCCTTCGATGCGGTGAGGAAACAACTTGCCAACAGAGGGCTACGGCCGTTCCTGAGATATCCTGCAACCCTGAAGGTTAGACACAACGGCTCGCTGCATTTTTTTGAAAGTGTGGCAGACGCGGAGACCTTTATGGCCAGGCTCGACCGGAGCCCTCGCTCAACATCCAGTGAAGCCGGCACCCCCCGCGTTTCTTTCCCCACCATATCGGTTGATGAGGGACCCTCGGCGGATACTTTTCCCGCCTCAACTTGATCCAGACAGCGGATCACTTACCGTAATGTTTCATGCTGCTTACTCTCCTCTAGACTGTACTAAGTATTTGGCTTAGATTTACTTAAAGCATGCTACCTTTTAATACTGATGGAGTTACTTTAAGTTTTCAGTTCAGGTTAATGCAGGCTGATTCTGTGGAGATAATTTAATCAAAGCCCAATTTTGTCTCACAAGTGGATGGTTAATTAAGTTAATGTTTCCGATACCCATACGGGCTCGGACGGGAGGCGTGTATCGCTGTTGAGACCACAGTTAGTCGATAAAAAAAAACCCTTTTTGTTTGTTTTTAAATTTTTATTTTCTTCTCCATCCTAAGAGAACATTTATTATCTCTTGTGGATGGATTGTTTTGTTGTAAATGTTCTGTGTTTATTGCCTGAGCCTTGCCATTTATGTAGAAGTTGTTACATGTTTTTTTCTGATTTGCTTGTTTTACATTTGAGGAGCCCCATTTTGCGTAGACCTACATGTGTTATCCTCCAGGTGATAAGATGGCACAAGCTTGTATATGAGTAACTCCTTTAATGTAATGTCATGGAATGTACGGGGCCTAAATTCTCCAGTAAAACGCACCAAATGCCTAGAATTCCTTAAACGTAAAGAGATCGCCATTGCTTTGATCCAAGAAACACATCTGAAAACAACTGATATTTATAGGTTTCAGAATAGGTTTTATAAGTGTGTTGCTCATTCTTCTGCGTCAAATAGGACAAAGGGAGTAGTTATTTTATCCAGTAGGAAGTTAGGGGTGAAGGTGGAAAAATCAGGTAATGATAACATTGGCAGAATGAGTTACATCTGTGTTACAATTAACAATACAAAAATTTGTCTTGCATCAATATATGCCCCAAACATCCATGATCCAAATTTCTTAAGCTCAATCTCTAATACTCTCTTAGATCTTCCAGGTTATCAGCTTATAGTTGGGGGTGACTTTAACCAGGTGTGTGACACAAATTTAGACAAATCTGTAGGTGCAAGCTCAACTCAGGACTCCCCTCGTGGGATTAACACCTTTATTTCCGAGCTTAATATTATTGACCCATGGCGCTTAAGGAACCCTTCAGTTAAGAATTATACCTTTTTCTCGGCCAGACACAAGACGTACTCAAGAATTGATTATATGTTCATTTCTGCCTCCCTGAATCACTGTATCAATTCCACCAATATCCTTCCTATTATAATATCAGATCATGCCCCTGTGTTATATAGCTTTAAGTTCCTACCGACATGCAGGAAGGATACATACAGGTGGCGTTTCAATACAACATTACTTCAGAATGCAGATTTTTTGAAAAAACTAAAAAATAACCTTAAAAGTATTTTTAGAAATTAACTCAGAGACAGCAGCCTCACCCCAAATACTTTGGGAAACTACTAAATGCTTTATAAGGGGAGAGGCTTTGTCATTTGCCACTCATTTGAAGGCGACCAGGAGACGCAGGGTTACACAATTGGAAGATGAGATACGGACCTTGGAATCAAACCTAAAACGGCAGTTTTCTGAACAAAATCACTCAGCTCTCTCAGCCCTGAAATTCGAACTGAATAATCTGCTTAAGGCCAAAGCTGAGTTTATAATTCATCGTACAAGACTCACATATTATGAGCAGAGTGAAAGATCAAGTAAGCTTTTAGCTGCCAGATTAAAACAAAATGAATCCTATTCCGCTATTAGTGCAATCCAAACATCGTCCGGATCAGTCACCTATGACCCAGGTGAAATAAATAATACTTTTGCGGAATTTTATTCTCATCTCTATATGGCGGACCCTGCTCCTGACTTGCCTGCCCTTAAATCGTATCTGTCGGAACTTAAATTACCATCACTATCTGTCAATGATGCAGAATCCCTTGAAGCACCACTTACTCTTTTAGAACTTAAAGAGGCATTGAGCTTGATGCAAAAAGGGAAATCGCCTGGTCTTGACGGGCTTCCTCCAGAGTTGTTTTTGGTACTGTGGGATGTCATTGGGCCATTGCTTTTAAATTCGCTTAACTATGCTTTAGACACTGGTTCCTTTCATCGTGATCAAAATACATCTATCAGTCTTACTTAAGAAAGATAAACCACCTTTGAGATGTGGTAGTTACAGGCCGATATCACTTATCACAACAGAACTGAAGCTTTTTGCCAAAGTGTTAGTCAGAAGATTGGAGCCATGTGTAGGTAAATTAATTAATTGCGACCAAACAGGATTTTTAAAGGGGAGACTTGCATCAGATAATATCAGACGCCTTTTCCATACATTACAGGTGTCAGAATCGGATAAACACCCCGCAGCGATATTCAGCTTGGATGCGCTAAAAGCGTTTGATCGAGTGAGCTGGATATATCTGTGGCAGGTTTTGGAGAATTTCGGATTTGGCAAAAAATTTATATCAATGATCAAAACACTATATACCAACCCTTGTGCAGTTGTACAAACAAATAATATTCTGTCCAAAACATTCCATCTGCAGTGTGGAACTCGGCAGGGCTGTCCACTGTCTCCGCTCCTTTTTGCTTTGTCACTTGAGCCGCTAGCCCAGACGATTAGATTAGACCCACACATCTCACATCTCTAAAGCGAAATTTTATGTTGTGTACCTTGTATATTGATGGCAATATACAAGGTACACAACATAAAATTTCGCTTTACGCGGATGATGTATTACTTTTTTTTACTAGAATTTTTGAGTCTTTACCTCAAATACTTAAAGTTTTCACGCAGTTCAGCCTATTTTCCGGTTATAAAATTAACTGGGATAAATCCCTCCTCATTCCTTTAAATGCCCCTGCAAAAGACCTCACTTTACCAGTTATTCAACATATTCAATGGCATAACTCTGCATTTACATACTTAGGCATAATTATAACCAATTTCTCAGATATATCACATGCTAATTACAATAAGCTTAAAGCAGAGATTGCATCAGACATTCAGAGGTGGTCTACTCTCAAGATGTCATTGCAAGGTAGAATTGCGATACTGAAAATGAATGTACTTGGCCGACTGAATTTCCTGTTCTCTATGATCCCTATACCTCCTCCACCTAATTATTTTGAGGAGCTACAGTCCATGACCAATAAATTCATTTGGAATGATAAAAGAGCTCGTATTAGTCTACGCACATTACAGCGACCAAAACACTCTGGAGGCTTGGCAGTTCCTGACTTTAAACTATATTACTGGTCATTTCAAATAAAGCAATTGACAATTTGGTGCAAAGAGAATGTAGTCACACCCTGGCGTCAGATAGAGAAAGAGATGGTAAAGCCGCATAGGATGATAGACATACTATTCTGTGGGCTGGAACCTAGATCTGTGTGTAGAAAGTTTGGACCAATTATAGGCAACTCCCTGAAAATTTGGTTTGCTGTCCAGAAACATATGGGGTGCAAGGTAAAGCTCTGTGACCGCTCTCCTGTTTGGTATAATTACAATCTATTACAGCATTCTGGTCCCTATTATAATGACAGTTGGGCTTCTGGAGGAATTTATACTCTCCAAGATCTGTATGATAGAAATGGTTTGATTTCGTTCCAAGAGCTTAAAGAACGTTATTCTCTCCCGGGGTTTCCTTGGTTCTTGTATTTACAGTTGAGATCTGCAATCCGTGCTCATGGAGTTCCATGGGACTCGCCTTTACCCTCTCATCCGTTGGACTCTTGGATTTCCGCTTGAACACCCTCTGTTGGATTAGTGTCTGTTATCTACAATGAACTGATATCTAAGGATGTTAAACCTTTGGGAGTGATCAGTTCTTGGAACCGTGAACTTGAGGGTCAGGGTTATAATCTGGACTGGGACAATATTTGGACCAACATACCCATCTCATCAAGAAATCCAGCACATCAACTTATTCATTACAAGTTTGTGCACAAATTTTACGCCACACCATACAGACGATTTACAATGAAACTGACAGAAAATCCCAACTGTACAAAATGTGATCAGAACGTTGTTGGCACATACCTTCATATTTTTTGGGAATGTCCCTCTGTGTCTGGCCTCTGGATCAGGGTGCATAGTTGCCTTGAAAATATTTTAGGTTTTCCCATTCCTATGTACCCCCCTCTACTTTTATTCAATGATGACACCGCTCTCAGTGGCAATACCAGATTGGCACAGAGGAAAGTTATATTTGCAGGTTTAACGGCTGCTAAGAAGACAATAATACATTCATGGTTTTCCCCGGACATACCATCGGCAAAAGAATGGCTAAACCATTTTAGAGACATTGCTGTTTTAGAAAGGTCATTGGCTGTCATACATAAAGCACGAGCATCTACTGTGGAGGCCTGGGACGCTCTTATCAGTTATCTTTCTGACGTAACATTGTTTGCGCGTATGTAGGGTGTACATCTCCTCTTTTTGTTTACTTAGTTGTATAATGTGTGTATATAAGTGTGTATGTGTATATGTCTTAAAAGTCTTTTATGGCAAGGCAAGGGCATTTTGTTTGTAATACAAGGTTCAAAATGTTCAATAAAAAAGTTTGTCACAAAAAAAAATATTCCAAGCTCTGAACATCTCAAGAAGCACTGTTCAATTCAAAAGTGGAAAAAGTATGGCACAACTGCAAACCTACCAAGACATGGCCGTCCACCTAAACTGACAGAGCGAGCAAGGAGAGCACTGGTCAGAGAAGCAGCCAAGAGGCCCATGATCACTCTGGAGGAGCTGCAGAAATCCACAGCTCAGGTGGGAGAATCTGTGCACAGGACAACTATAAGTTGTACACTCCACAAATCTGGCCTTTTTGGAAGAGTGGCAAGAAGAAAGCCATTGTTGAAAGACAGGCATAAGAAGTCCCATTTGCAGTTTACCAGAAGCCATGTAGGGGACACAGCAAACATGTGGAAGAAGGTGCTTTGGTCAGATGAGACCAAAGTTGAACTTTTTGGCCTAAATGCAAAGCGCTATGTGTGGCGGAAAACTAACACTGCTCATCACCCTGCACACACCATCCCCACTGTGAAACATGCTGGTGGCAGCATCATGCTATGGAGATGCTTTTCTTCAGCAGGGACAGGGAAGCTGGTCAGAGTTGATTGGAAGATGGATGGAGCTAAATACAGGGCAATCCTGGAAGAAAACCTGTTGGAGGCTGCAAAAGACTTGAGGCTGGGAAGGAGATTCACCTTCCAGCAAGACAATGACCCTAAACATACAGCCAGAGCTACAATGGAATGGTTTAGATCAAAGAATATTCATGTGTTAGAATGGCCCAGTCAAAGTCCAGACCTAAATTCCATTGAGCATCTGTGGCAAGACTTGAAAATTGCTGCTCACAGACGCTCTCCATCCAATCTGGCTGAGCTTGAGCTATTTTGCAAAGAAGAATGGGCAAAAATTTCAGTGTATAGATGTGCAAAGCTAGTAGAGACATACCACAAAAGACTTGCAGCTGTAATTGCAGCAAAAGGTGGCTCTACAAAGTATTGATGCAGGGGAGCTGAATACCACATTTTTCAGATTTTTATTTGTTTAAAATTTTGAAGACCATTTATCATTTTCGTTTCACTTCACAATTATGTGCTACTCAGGGGCGCAGATAGGATTTTTGAACTGGGGGGGACTGAGCTGTCAGCAAATGATTCCATTTTGTGTATATATGTATGTGTGTGTGTGTGTGTGTGTGTGTGTGTGTGTATATATATATATATATATATATATATATATATATATATATATATATATATATACACACATACACACACACACATACATACACACACACACACACTACCGTTCAAAAGTTTGGGGTCACTTTGAAATGTCCTTATTTTTGAAAGAAAAGCACTGTTCTTTTCAATGAAGATCACTTTAAACTAATCAGAAATACACTCTATACATTGCTAATGTGGTAAATGACTATTCTAGCTGCAAATGTCTGGTTTTTGGTGCAATATCTCCATAGGTGTATAGAGGCCCATTTCCAGCAACTATCACGCCAGTGTTCTAATGGTACAATGTGTTTGCTCATTGCCTCAGAAGGCTAATGGATGATTAGAAAACCCTTGTACAATCATGTTAGCACAGCTGAAAACAGTTTAGCTCTTTAGAGAACCTATAAAACTGACCTTCCTTTGAGCAGATTGAGTTTCTGGAGCATCACATTTGTGGGGTTGATTAAATGCTCAAAATGGGCAGAAAAATGTCTTGACTATATTTTCTATTCATTTTACAACTTATGGTGGTAAATAAAAGTGTGACTTTTCATGGAAAACACAAAATTGTCTGGGTGACCCCAAACTTTTGAACGGTAGTGTGTATACATGTTATTTCACCTCCCTCACTGCCATCACCAGGAACTACCTGCAGGCCAGGACAATGATAACATTTTAACATAGCCTGTGGAAATCCAAAGTTTACACATTATCATCACGCACAGAAATTGCAAAACTGCAAAACTAGTTTTAAAACCGCTAAGTTCCAACTGTTAAACATAGCGAGAGGCTGGGCTACGTGTGTGTGTAAAGTGTAAACCAGTGCATCCTGACTTTCTAACTATGCCTGTGTGTTGCGTGAGCGGCAGTCAGTCAACAACTCTTCGCAAAGTTTCCTTATGAAACAATATGCTCACTGAAATTATGGCAGGGAACGCCAGATTAAACATTAAAACTGCCTTCTGAGCACTGTATCTACAGGCTGCCACCGAAAGAAGGAAGCTACTAGAAAAGCTTCTCTACTCCGTACGATTTTACTTTCACTACGACATTACTTTGAACAGACTATCAAAAAATTGCAAGGTGATATGATAAAGTAAGGCACAGTTTACTTACAGTCGTTTTTTTTTTTTTTAAAAACGATGCAATCGTTTTCTGCCTTTTGGCACCCTTCATCATGCCATGTTGGGGTCCTGAACTAGGAGGAGCTGTCCCCTATATGCCTGTCAAACTTGTTGTGGGTAACCATAGCAACCAAGTTCGAGCTCGCAACCTGTGCAGTCTGCGCAGTTGCAACTATGTATTGAGGTGCTGTGCACCTCAATAAACCGAATGGTAATTAGTCTTTTGATTTTTCCGTGAGGTTTGCCTTATGCAAAGAAAGACAGCATAGACGTTTTTTCCTCCCTATAAGTGGGGGGGGGACCGAACGAGGTGAATTTAAATCTGGGTGGGACAAATCCCCCCCGTCCCCCCCTCTACCTGCGCCCGTGGTGCTACTCTGTGTTGGTCTGTCACATAAAATCTCAATAAAAAACTTTTAAGTTCGTGGTTGTAAGGTGGAAAAATGTGAAAAAGTTCAAGGGGTATGAATACTTTTTCAAGGCACTGTAATGCTGTATGAAACAACTGTATTGTTACATATAATGTTGTAGAATGTCTATAAAAATGTTATAGCAGTTATAGCCATTACCTAACCTTTCTGTTTTTATTAATAAGGAAAAAAAGTTATGTTAAGCTACCTTCTACATGAAAGCTATCATTAGAATTACATGAAACCAGTATAATTTTTTTTTTTCAAACAAATACATGTCTCACCATTGTTCTCAGCATCCATCCTGATGACGGGAATCATTTCAAACAGGACTTTGGGCTTGGAGTCAGTGAGTCTGCAGTTCCTGCGGTCCCAGCCGGCTCCATCCAGATACAGACGATAGACACCTTCCTTTGGTGGCTCCATGATGTCATCCTTCATCCACTTGGTCACTTCGTTGCACAGAACCATGCGGTCCAGGGCCCAACCTTTGTGAGCACGAGTGATATCCTGCAGGGTTCAAAAAAGGAGATGAAGGATGATATAAAAATCAGCTTAACTTCATATTATTTCTGCTGATAGAGAAGTACAAATGGACTTCAAGTGACCCAGCTGCCTCATAACTGTGCTCTTGAAGAGTCTGGGTCCCACCCTGCATATTTTCATGCTACAGGAAATGTTCCCACCCTGAAATGTAAGGTCCTCATATGCCATTGTGATATCTGGTCCCCACAAGTACAGCGATACTGGAATAAATAAATAAATTATATATATATATATATATATATATATATATATATATATATATATATATATATATGTAT
The DNA here is from genome assembly GCF_027579695.1 of Neoarius graeffei. Lineage (NCBI taxonomy): Eukaryota > Metazoa > Chordata > Actinopteri > Siluriformes > Ariidae > Neoarius > Neoarius graeffei. Next base: position 24,052,186 of record NC_083573.1, read on the forward strand.
GTGTGTGTCAGGGGATGAGGTGGGGGGAGTCTCCCATCTCATGGCTGTAAGGAAGCACTGTGGGTTGAAGAAGCCTGTCATCCAGAAGCATTTGGGACATCCCTCGAAGATCCAGACCTGAAACTGACTGTTTTGCTCCAAAAGCTCAGTGAAAAGGAAGCCCAGTGTGCTGGAGGCCCAGGAGACCTAAAAGAAACAAACATTGAGTAAAGCAAACAGACACAAATGAAGTTATTCAATCAGGACAAAAAGTAAAGAGCACAAATGAAGGAGTGCAAGAAACGAGTGTGCGCACGCACACACACAAAATTGTTCAATATTCATCTGATTGACTCCTGAATGACAGGCTCTTCTATTATGGCTCTGAACAGAAAGAACCTGGCACATACTTAACACGTGTCAGGAGATTATGGAGTTCCGGTGATGTCATGAACTGGCTGCTTGAGAGAGTAGCTCCTTGTCCTTAAATTTAAATCGCATACTTTAAGTTATTGTCCCCTGAATTTCGCCAAATTGATTTGTAATATCACCATGATGCATAATCCACACAGAGGAAGAATGATGAAACCACCAAAGGAAGAAAAGGCTAAGTATTTTGAAGAGGAAATTTGTGCTGAACCAAAGCAGCTAGCCTTGGATGATGCTAATAAAGTGCCACCAGTTGAACAAACTCCTGACAGTGACATGAAGATTACTATCATTGAACTTCGAAAATTTCGACAGGAGGTCAATAAATCACTCGACAAACTCTCAAAAAAAAGTGATGAGTATAGGGCAGACTATTCGTGGACTAATGGGGCAGAAGGCCAGGTGAGCACACTTGAGGATGGACACAATCGAGACACACAGCTGCTCTCTTTTCTTTTACATCGAGAAAGACAGCTGGAGGCTAGGTGCAAGGCATTAGAGAATGCACAAAGACGGGATAACCTGAGAATATACAGCATTAAAGAAGGGTCTGAAGGAGACACAGTCCAGTGGATTGAATAATTTCTCCGCACAATTCTAAAACTGCCTGCAGAGTTTAAGATTGGAACGCACTCACATATCCCTTCAGCAGAAATCTAATGACCCATCAGCAAGTCCTAGATCATTTGTGCTAAAGTTTCACAGTTTCAAGATCAAGTCAAGTTTATTTGTATAGCGCTTTAAACAATAAACATTGTCACAAAGCAGCTTTACAGAATTTGAATGACTTAAAAAATGAGTTAATTTTATCCCTAATCTATCCCAATGACCAAGCCTGTGGTGACGGTGGCAAGGAAAAAACTCCCTCAGACGACATGAGGAAGAAACCTCGAGAGGAACCAGACTCAAAAGGGAACCCATCTTCATTTGGGCAACAACAGACAACATGACTATAACATTAACAGTTTTAATATGAAGTCAGTTTCGTTGATGTTGGAAACTTGAGTGCAAAACTGTTCATGACAACTGCAGTCCTAAAGTTAGCAAGTCAACTGTAGTCCTCAGCCATAAAAGTATTACTGTAAGTGTCCAGAGCGCCTTCCAAGTGTGATTTTCAACTGTCCATATGGGGCCGTCCTCCACAGGAGCGATGTGATGAGACTCCAACCAGACAAAGGGCATCAGGATGGATCAGGCAGGTCTGAAGAGCAGAAGAGATCAGCATCTTGATTTTAGGATTAACGTGTAACTCAGAGGGACAGATATTGGGGGGGGGGGGGGGGACACAGGTTGTTAGGTATGCCCAGTGTCACCTGAATAAGTAGGAACAGTATACATTTTGTGCCGAGTACAAGCAGGGACTCTGGCAAAACTAACTATGACAGCATAATTAAAAGGGGAGAGCCAGAAGGTAACACAGGCATGAGGGAGCCCTGGGACATAAAGCAGCCAGCCACTACACCGTCAACAAACTCGAGTGAGCAAGTGAGTGGGGGACTGACAGCATCCATACATCCCAGTTTACCAAAACACTATGTCTGAGGACCCTCCAGATCTAAAACTTTACCTCATAAACACCATTAACAAAAGCCTTGACTAAACAGATATGTTTTCAGCCTAAAATTAAATGCTGAGACTATGTCTGATTCCCGAACACTACACAGAAGGCTGTTCCATAACTGTGGGGCTTTGTAAGAAAAGGCTCTGATGTAGCCTTCACAATACGAGGTACCAGCAGATAGCCTGCAGCTTTTGATCTAAGTAGGCATGGCGGGTCATAGAGGACCAGAAGTTTGCTCAGGTACTGTGGCATGAGAACATTCAGTGCTTTAAAGGTCAATAGTAGGGTGATTCTCATGAAGCTGCAGTGAACATGTCCAGGACGCATTTTCCAAAATCAATACTTAACTCACAAACTCTGATATTTTGTGTAAAGAAAATAGGGAGCACTGTATGGACAAATGGTTTTCATCATCATATAAACTAATTTTTATATCAATTAAACAAAAAATCTATGGAAATTCTCATTACCATTATGTGTCCGCATCCCTTTTTTAATGTTTACTTTAAATCATATAAAAATTCCTAATTATATAAAAAAAATAATACAGTGTAAAGTTATTTTAAAACATCTATATTTATGCATAATATTAATATTTTTTGTGTTGAACAAAAAAAGGTACTTGATTTTAAACAAAATAACTGTGTCCGCACCAAATGTTTCTCATTACCATTTCATGATTTCACCCCCCTATAAAAAGTACACTGTGCCTTTAAATTGATCAGCTATCCCATGATGCATCACTTCAGATACAAGATTCAAAATGGAGACAAGGTCAGTTGCTCACTCTTCTCTTACTTTGTGGTATTTATGTTAATGTTGCTAAATCTGTCCTCAGTTACACTGTCTATTATCATTACCATTATGGTTTAATACTCATTACTTTTAAAAATAAAAATATATATTATTTTATGATTATTATCACAATATAAGCCTTTAACATGTGGCAAAGTTATCGGTTGCTAGCATGCTAGCATTCCAGGTTATTTGTGAAATTAGCCAAGAGTATCTCTTTACCGTTACTCAATATTCTCATTACCATGCACTGTGAGGGCAATAAATAAATGTCCAAAAAAAAAAAAAACTAATTGTCATGGACTGTGCTGTTCATTTAATGGGATATTTTGTGGAAATATGAAATAAATTGTCAAAAAATGTTTTTAACTCATGATCTAGCTTCATCATTTACTGTAATGGTGATGAGAATTATTCTGGATCATGTAAGCCTCAAATAAGAATAAAATTCCATTAAAATATTTTTCCATAAAAAAAAGATCAACAAAGTAAAGTTCACACTCTATTTCAGGCTCTCAACTTGAAAAAAATACTGAAATGAGGTGAAAAACTTTATGTTAATGTGAAGGTCTTCATGAGAATCACCCAGTAGTATTTTATAATCTCATCTCATCTCATCTCATTATCTCTAGCCGCTTTATCCTTCTACAGGGTCGCAGGCAAGCTGGAGCCTATCCCAGCTGACTACGGGCGAAAGGCGGGGTACACCCTGGACAAGTCGCCAGGTCATCACAGGGCTGACACATAGACACAGACAACCATTCACACTCACATTCACACCTACGGTCAATTTAGAGTCACCAGTTAACCTAACCTGCATGTCTTTGGACTGTGGGGGAAACCGGAGCACCTGGAGGAAACCCATGCGGACACGGGGAGAACATGCAAACTCCACACAGAAAGGCCCTCGCCAGCCCCGGGGCTCGAACCCAGGACCTTCTTGCCGTGAGGCGACAGCGCTAACCACTACACCACCGTGCCGCCCAGTATTTTATAATCAATATGAAATTTGATTGGGAGCCAATGCAGTGTGGATAAGACAGGGGTGATGTGGTCATATTTTCTAGTTCTAGTAAGGACTCTTGCTGCTGCATTTTGAACTAACTGGAGCTTGTTTATGCACTTATTGGAACATCCAGACAGTAAGGCATTATAGTAATCCAACCTGGAGGTAACAAAAGCATGAACTAGTTTTCTGCATCGTGTAGTGACATTAAATTTCTTATCTTAGCAATATTTCTGAGATGAAAGAAAGCTATCCGGGTAATGTTATCAATGTGAGTTTCGAATGAAAGACTGGGGTCAATAATCACCCCGAGGTCTTTTACTGCTGCACGTGAAGAAACAGAAAGGCCATCCAGAGTTACAATGTAATCAGAAAACTTACTTCTAGCTGCATATGGTCCTAGTACAAGTACTTCAGTCTTGTCAGAGTTAAGCACTAAGCAGAAGGAAGTTAATAAGTATTAATAAGTTATAAGTTAATAAGCATCTAATGTCCTTTACACATTCCTCAATTCTATTAAGCTGGTGTCTCTCATCAGATTTTGCAGAAACATACAACTGTGTGTCATCAGCATAACAGTGGAAACTAATACAATGTTTACAATGTATAATATGAGCCAGGAGAGGGCCGTTCCCTTAACTCCCACAACATTTTCTAGTCTATCCAGAAGAATGGAATGATCGTGGCATCAAATGCTGCACTAAGGTTAAGCAACACAAGCAGCGAGACACAGCCCTGATCAGAAGCCCTGATCAGTAGGTCATTTACTACTCCAGATCTGTCTCTATGCTATGATGAGGTCTAAATCCTGACTGATACATTTCATGGATGTTATTCCTATGTAAACGTGAGCATAACTGCTGTGCCACAGCTTTTTCAAGGATCTTGGAGATAAAGGGGAGGTTTGATGTTGGCCAATAATTGGACAGCTGACAGGAATCAAGGTCAGGTTTTTTAATCATGGGTTTGATAACTGCAGGTTTAAAGGATTTGGGTACATAGCCAATCCTAAGAGAAGAATTTATTATTTTTAGAATCGGTTCAATTACTTCAGGTAGTATCTGTTTGAATAGATGTGTAGGTAAGGGATCTAGTACACAAGTTGAGGCTTTTGATGTGGAGATTAATGAAAGTAATTCAGTTTCTCTAAGGGGAGTAAAACATTCTAATTGCTGATTTGATAAAGTTATATTGTTAACTACAGGGTCACTTACATTGTCTGACCTTAAATTGGTAGTTTGAATTTTTTTGTCGGATATTTTCAATTTTGTCATAAAAAAAAAAAAAAAATTCATGAAGTCATTGCCACTACATACAGCAGGTGTGCATGTATCTTTAGTGGACTTATTCCTGGTTAATTTTGCTACAGTATTAAATAGGAATCTAGGATTATTTTTATTATCTTCTATTAGAGAGGAGAGATATGTTGATCTTGCAGCACCAATAACTTTTCTTTACTTCAGGAAGCTCTCCTTCCAAGCTAATTTGAACGCTACCAATTTTATTTGATGCCATTTATGTTCCAATTTTCAAGTGGTCTGTTTTAAAGTGCGAGTGTCATCATTATACCAGGGTGCTAATTTTTCTCTCTGATCATTTTCCTTTTAAGAGGAGCTACATCTAAAGTATAGCAGAACGTTGATTCTAAGCATTCAGTTGCCTGATCAAGTTCTGCAGGGGCTGACAGTCAGTGCGTTTACATGCACATAGAGAAAATCGAATTTCTGCCGTAGCTCGACTGAAATCGAAGTTCTAAATGCCATGGAAACACCTTAGCTCGGCTGAAATCGAACCGAACTGGATTTCTCGTAAGCGAGCTACGCGACCTAGATTATGTGATTGTAGCCGAGCTACTTAGTGCATGTAAACCCTATCGAGCTACGTAGTCGAGCTACTTACTTCAGCACTGCCCCTTCCAGAAGTGACGAGTGACGAGACCACAAGTGGGAAACACAACAGCCTCGGTCAGCATGACACTTCACCTTAGCCGCCACTTTATTAGGAACACGTGTCTGGGCATGTACGCACCCATTTCCAATTAGTTGGTAAGTTATTAGCATGTTAGCAGGCTAACAGTTAATATGTTCACCATTACAGATCAACTTCAACTTAGTGGCCATTTTATTAGGAACACTTCTGTTCGTACATACAAACTCTTCTTGTGAACACGGAACTGATAACTTTGTTTATACTCTTGAATAGCTCTTCATGACGACAACCGGAAGTGTACCAACACGATGGGGCATGTAGCGCTACCTGTGGCTCGGGTGCACAATGTACCTCACACAATAGCTTGATTTCCTTGTGTGCATGTAGGATTGGATTTCTCTGGCACCCCTGCTGGGACCCTTAACTCGATTACCAACAGTAGCTCGATTTGGATGTGCATGTAAATGCACTGATTGACCCAATCAAAGTTGATAACTCTAGGAGATCATTCATAAAGCTCTGTGCAGTAGTTGACGTGAATGAACGTTTAATACAGTAGCGTGGTGAGGTGCATATATTTTTACTCAGACATATTTTGAATGAGCTGAGATAATGATCTGAGATAACTTCAGACTGTGGAAGTGTGACTATATTTTCTATGTTTAACCCGAATGTTAGTATTAGATCGAGAGTGTGACCACCATTATTGCTTGGTCCTATGACATTCTGATTAATCCCTCCTGAATCTAAAATGGACACAAACGCTGTTTTCAAAGGGTCTTCTGGGTTATCGAAGTGAATATTGAAATCTCTGATAACTAAAGCTTTGTCCAAGGAAATAACCAGGTCTGAGATAAAATCTGCAAATTTGGAAAGAAACTCATTAGCCTGTAAATAATAAGTAATGGAATTAACTGGGTAGACTTATTTTTCGAGGCTACATACATTATATTCATATGAAGAACTTCAAATGTATTAAATTTATAACCAGGTTTGTGCGTTACACCTAGATAATCATTATAAATAACTGCAACACCTCCTCTTCTGCCAGTTAGATGAGGCTGGTGTATATAACTGTATCCAGGAGAACTAGCATCATTTAATGCTATATATTCATTTGGCTTAATCCATGTTTCAGTGAAACAAAGTACATTAAACTCCTGATCGGTAATAAGTTCATTAACCATTAGCGCTTTAGATGTAAGAGATCTAATATTAGCCCCAACTTTAGATCAAAGGTACTGGCAGCAGCCATACAGTTAGTATGACCTAATTTTATATCAGTTAGGTTACTGGAACAAACTCTCCAAGTATTTCTACTTTTTTGTTTAGCTCGGGGAACAGACACAGTTTTGATGTAGTGGACCAAGTGATGACTCTGTGCAGCTAGCAGACAGTCGGTTTAACCTGTTCATCTGCTCCCTGGCCTTGGCTCTGGATTGTCAGAAGTCAACTAGACCTGTTCTGAAAGAAGAAATGAGAGCATCACCTTCCCGAGTGGGATGGATACCCTCCTGCCCTAACAGGCCAGCAGTGCCCTCAAAATTAGCCCAATTAACTATAAATCCCACACTGTTTTCAGAGTACCACCTGGACAACCAGCAGTTCGGCGACCATAACCTGCTATAAGCTATATCGCCACGCCGCATTGGGATGGGGCCAGAGCATACTACAGCATCGGACATTGCCTTCGCTAATTTAAACACCTCTACAAAGTTACTCTTAGTAACCTCAGACTGACGAAGGCATATATCATTAGCTCCTGCATGGATAACTTTCTCTGAGAACCTGTGCTCAGCTAGGACCCCAAGATTACCTGCTATGTCCGGCGCCCTGGCTCCTACACCTTTAGTCAGGTGTAATACACCTGACTAAAGCTGCTGGTGCCCCTAAAGGCTGAGCTAATTTCACTTGCCGTATGATAGAGTCCCCTATAACCAGAGCTCTTTCAGGTTTTTCAGTGGGTGCATCACTAAAGAGAGCAAACCTGTTCGACACGTGAAGAGGAGTGGTACTCCCGTGGGCAAGCCTCAGTGGTAGCTTTGGCTCTATGCTTATGCTGCCAAGTCGTCACCCATTCACCCCACTGTGAGGGCTCTAATGCCGGAGTTGGGGGATTACTAACTCCACCTAGGGCATCCAGACTTTCCCCTACAGAAACTACACTGTTCTCATTCTCACTGGCCTTCTCTAAAGCCTGGATATGCACTTCTAGAACTGCAATCTTCTCCATCAGAGAGCTAACTAATCTGCACTTTTCACAAATAAAGTTGTTACTAGTGACAGAGGAAGAATGACAAAACATCCTGCACTCAGCCCACTGAACAAGCTGAAGGTGTGCTATGATGAAATGTTTCCCATACCTTAATCGAAGGTCTGTTGATATTAAAGCAGATCCGATGTGGATGGCCTCCGCTTGTGGTCTTTATGCAGGAGGAGAAAAAAAGAAAGCTTCCTGTCTTGGCGTTCTTCTGGAAAAAAGAAAGGAAGAAAAAAAACGGAAAAAGGAAAGCAAAAGTGAAAGTACAATAAATGAAGGTGATACTGGAAAATTATTTGTAGAAAAAATGTAAAAAGATTAGTGATTAATGCCAACACTCGTGGAAAAAAAGACTCGTCGCAAACAACTTGGAAACCAGGAAATGTGTCGCAAGCCCAAGCAAGCTCAAGCAGTTCATATTGCAGAAGGCATGGCAGAAGGCATATAAAGAAGAGAGAATCACAGTGAATCATGATTACTCGCCAGCACTGCAGAGGAAGAGAACGGAGTATGCTGGCATCAAGAAGCAGCTGAAAGCCAAACAGATTAAATTCCAAAGTTGTTATCCTGCAATACTGAAAGTTTTCGTTCACAGTGACACTTTGGTCTTCAGTTCTGCATGGGAGGCAGCTGATGGCCTACAAAACCTGGGCATCACTGTGGCGCTATCTGAAGAGGAACAACTAGAGAAAGATTTGCATTATTTGGGATGAACAGCAATCAGTGTGAAGAGTAGCCACGTACAGGTGGATCGCAACTTGTTTCATGTCATTTAGGGATTTCTTGGCAGACTTGGTGAGACCGTTTCAACAAGAAACTAAAATAAAGTGCAACCATCTCTTGAATTAACTTAGTCTTTTCATTTGGTGCACTGCGGACTTTAGGGACTTACTATATTTAACCCAGCATTTTTGGTTACATGCTTTGAGCAAGAGATAGCCGAGATAAGTTTTTGTTAATCTTTTGCATTATAGATCAACCACAGGAAATACGGGAATATTGGCCTACTCCTGTTTGTGTTAAAGATCAGTCTTTCTTTTCTTTCTCTGGCTTATTTCCTTCACATTGCCATGACTGTGAAGTCAGATTTATAGGCTTATGACTTGACCATTTAGGCTACCCATGATTAAACTACTGCTGAGAGCTATAACAATTTTGAACATTCCATTTTTTTTAAATAACACATCTTAACTGCTTTATTATGGTATGTATGTGGCTATAGAACGGAGGTAATCTGTCCCTCTTGATAGTAGTAAACATACTTACCCATACAGCGGACAACATCTGTGAAGGCTCAGGTAATGCTTAAGCTACCTGGAAACTCCTTTTCTTTTGTTGGTCTTAAGAAAAGATATTCATTGTTGGTGTTACTATTACTACTTCAGCGCTCTTTGAGCCATAGGTGCTAAAGAAGGCAACGGGACTTGCTCTCATGTGCAGACATCCCAACCTGCAGAAACTCATTTCAGGGAGGTGTTGTGACACCCAACCCCGCTGATGGGAAAAAATTCATCATCCCGGAACTTCCGGGAGACTTGGGATGCCTGCATGTGACCTCAATGACTCCCCTTAGGTTTGCTTTTGATCCACTTGAGGATAAATACCTGGAACCCCAGACTAGTCAGACAGAATTGAAGAAGCCTTTCAGATGAGCGGTGAAACGTCTTCAAGAATTTCAAGCCAGTCCAGCTGCCTTCTTTAGCACCTATGGTTTATGATGGCCTGGATGACTGAGAACCTTCACAGACCATTCTTTGAGGTATTTGTTTGTTCTGTCATTGGAGTTGAACAATTACAGTATGTATATGTGCAGTCAGCAGACCACTTTTATTTTTTCCCCTTTCTCCCTCCCATTTCACTTGCTCTCCAACCATTTCTCAAAAGGCTAATTGAATTAAACACTTCTCAGGTTTTTGTTTACTTTGATGGGGGGTAAAGTTAATTAGTTATAATGTAAATGGACATCATAATCCTGTAAAGAAAAATAAAATTATTTGCTAATTGAAACAGTGGGATAGCATTTTTGCAGGAAATACATCTTTCAGATACAGAGCATGACAAACTTAGCAGAACATGGGCTTACAAAGTTTATTTTTCATCTCATACATCAGGGAGAAAAAGAGGGGGGTTTATTTGCAATACTAATAAACAAAAGTTTAAGTTTTACACACACTTCCCATTATGCAGATTCTGAAGGAATATTGCTAAATGGAATTTTGCTAAATTCCATATTCCTAAATGGAATAATTGATGGCATTCAGATCTCCTTGTGCTTTTAGGCAGTGCATAAATTTTATTATTACTATTATTATTCAGCCATATCTCAGCGTTTGATGTTAACTGCTGAAGTTTACTTTTGTTGGATATCAAGTCATTTCCCATGACCTTAGGTATCCAGCACCTTCCATTGGCTTCAATGGCTGCAAGGGGTCTATTATTATTATTATTATTATGGTGTAGTGGTTAGCGCTGTTGCCCCACAGCAAGAAGGTCCGGGTTCAAGCCCCGTGGCCGGCAAGGGCCTTTCTGTGCGGAGTTTGCATGTTCTCCCCGTGTCCGCGTGGGTTTCCTCTGGGTGCTCCGGTTTCCCGCACAGTACATGCAGGTTAGGTTAACTGGTGACTCTAAATTGACCGTAGGTGTGAATGTGAGTGTGAATGGTTGTCTGTGTCTATGTGTCAGCCCTGTGATGACCTGGTGACTTGTCCAGGGTGTACCCCGCCTTTTGCCCGTAGTCAGCTGGGATAGGCTCCAGCTGGCCTGCGACCCTGTAGAACAGGATAAAGCGGCTAGAGATAATGAGATGAGATAAATATAGTCACACTTCCACAGTCTGAAGTTATTTCAGATCATTATCTCATCTAATTCAAAATATGTCTGAGTAATAATATATGCACCTCACCACGCTACTGTACTAAACATACATTCACGTCAACTACTGCACAGTTTTATAAATGATCTCCCAGAGTTATCAAATTTGATTGGGTCACTGTCAGCCCCCGCAGAACTTGATCAGGCAACTGAATGCTTAGAGTCAATGTTCCGCTATACTTTAGATAATGTAGCTATACTTAAAAGGAAAATGATCAGAAATAATAAATTAGCACCCTGGTATAATGATGACACTCGCACTTTAAAACAGACCACTTGAAAATTGGAACGTAAATGGCTTCAAATAAAATTGGTAGCATTCAAATTAGCTTGGAAGTATAGAAAAGTTCTTGGTGCTGCTAGATCAACATATCTTTCCTCCCTAATAGAAGATAACAAAAATAGAGATTCCTATTTAATACTGTAACATAATTAACAAGGAAAAAGACCACTATAGACACATGCATACCTGCAGTATGTAGTAGCAACGACTTCATACATTTTTTCACTGACAAAATTGAAAATATCCAACAAAAAATTCAAACTACTAACTTAAGGTCAGACAACTTAAGTAACCCTTGTAGTTAACAATATAACTGTATCAGATAAGCAATTAGAATGTTTTACTCTCCTTAGAGAAATCTAATTACTTTCATTAATTGCCGCATCAAAAGCCTCAACTTGTGTACTAGATCCCTTACTTGTACGTCTATTCAAACAGATACTACCTGAAGTAATTGAACTGCTTCTAAAAATAATAAATTCTTCCCTTAGGATTTGCTATGTACCCAAATCCTTTAAACCTGCAGTTATCAAACCCCTGATTAAAAAACCTGACCTTGATCCCTGTCAGCTGTCCAATGATTGGCCAATATCAAACCTTCCCTTTATCTCCAAGATCCTAGAAAAAGCTGTAGCACAGCAGTTATGCTCATATTTACATAGGAATAACATCCATGAAATGTATCAGTCACGATTTAGCCCATGTTTACATTAGACCGTATCAGCGGATCATCAGATTAACGTTTTTAAAAAGATTAGTGTGCACACAGCAACACCAATACACGATTTGCGTGCACACAGCAACACCAATACACGGATACACTCAGCTCCGCAGGCATCCTGCGCTCCAAATCACTCCACCCTGAACAGCGAGTGCCCTCTGGAGGGTGCGCACTCCGGCCTTGCGCAGCTCACAGAGTGCACGAGTGAAGTGCACAACCAGTGATTCGGGACTGAGCCGCTGTGTGTGTGATCCCAGCGCATATCACTTACCACTTGCAAGTGGAAGGATGGCAAGCCTAAAGACAATCATAAGTACACAATGGGCAGTATTTGCATCAGTATTTGCAGTATTTTCATACTTTTATACTCTTTAATGAAAGGTGATACAAGGCAGAAGTCCGTGCCGTTTTTCAGCAGTCGCGTCACATGACCAACGCCAGCGAATCAGGAAGGTGGATGTCACAGTGACGTTGTCCAATGACGACGCCAGCTAGAGCTCAGCACAGCGTATCCGCGTATCTCAATGTTTACACAGCACCGGAGCTGACACGATCTGGATTGAATACGTGGACCCTGGCAGATTCCCGTTTCCCAGCGTTTCCAGGCGGTTTAATGTAAACGGACAGTGCATCCGCGAAGAAAACGAGACAGATACGGTCTAATGTAAACTTGGCCTTAGACCTCATCATAGCACTGAGACAGCACTGGTTAGAGTAATAAATGGCCTACTGTTGGCGTCTGATCAGGGCTGTCTCTCGCTGCTTGTGTTGCTTGGCCTTAGTGCAGCATTTGATACCATTGATCATTCCAGTCTTTTAGATAAACTAGAAAATGTTGTGGGAGTTAAGAGAACAGCTCTCTCCTGGCTCAGGTCTTATTTAACTGATCGCTGTCAGTATGTTGATGTAAATGGTGATTTTTCTAGACATCCTGAGGTAAAGTTTGATGTTCCACAAGGTTCGGTCTTCGGCCCACTGCTTTTTTCTTTATATATGTTAACTGTGGGTGATATTATTCATAAGCATAGTATTAGTTTCCACTGTTGTGCTGATGACACACAGTTGTATGTTTCTGCAAAACCAGATGAGAGACACCAGCTTAACAGAATTGAGGAATGTGTACTCATTCGACACTGGATGCTTATTAACTTCCTTCTGCTTAACTCTGACAAGACAGAAGTACTTGTACTAGGACCACATGCAGCTAAAAGTAGGTTTTCTGATTACACAGTCACTCTGGATTGCCTTTCTTCACGTGCAGCAGTAAAAGACCTCCAGGGTGATTATTAACCCCAGTCATCATTTGAAACTCATATCGATAACATTACCCGGATAGCTTTCTTTCATCTCAGAAATATTGCTAACATCAGAAATTTAATGTCACTACATGACACAGAAAAACTAGTACATGCTTTTGTTACCTCCAGGTTGGATTATTGTAATGCATTACTGTCTGGATGTTTCAGTAAGTGCATAAACAAGCTCCAGTTAGTTCAAAATGCAGCAGCAAGAGTCCTTACTAGAACTAGAAAATATGACCACAGCACCCCTGTCCACTGACCACACTGCACTGACTCCCAATCAAATTTTGTATTGTTTATGAAATACTACTATTGACCTTTGAATGGTCTCGCACCACAGCACCTGAGCTAACTTCTGGTCCTTTGACCCACCATGTCTACTTGGATCAAAAGGTGCAGGCTATCTGCTGGTACCTCATATAGTGAAGGCTACATCAGGGGGCAGAGTCTTTTCTTACAAAGCCCCACAGTTATGGAACAGCCTTCCATGGAGTGTTCGAGAATCAGACACAGTCTCAGCGTTTAAGTCTAGGCTGAAAACATATCTGTTTAGTCAAGCCTCTTGTTAATAGTGTTTATGAAGTAAAGGAGTAGATCTGGAGGGTCCTCATATAGTGTTTTAGTAAACTGGGATGTATGGATGCTGTCAGTCCTCCACTCTTTTGCTCACTTGAGTTTGTTGACAGTGTAGTGGCTGGCTGCTTTATGTCCCAGGGTGCCCTCATGTCTGTTACCTTCTGGCTCTCCCTTTATAGTTATGCTGTCATAGTTAGTTTTGCCAGAGTCCCTGCTTGCACTCAGCACAAAATGTATACTGTTCCTACTTATCAGGTGACACTGGGTATACCTAACAACCTGTGTTTTCTCTCTCCTCAGCCATAAAAGTATTACTGTAAATGTCCAGAGCGTCCTCCAAGCGTGACTTTCAACTGTCCGCATGGGGCCGTCCTCCACAGGAGCGATGCGATGAGACTCCAACCAGACACAAGGCACCAGGATGGATCAAGCAGGTCTGAGGAGCAGAAGAGGTCAGCATCTCGATCTCAGGACCGACATGCAACTCAGAGGGACAGATTGGGGGGGGGGGGGGGGAAACACAGGTTGTTAGGTATGCCCAATGTCACCTGAATAAGTAGGAACAGTATACATATTGCACTGAGTACAAGCAGAGACTCCAGCAACTAACTATGGCAGCATAACTAAAAGGGGAGAGCCAGAAGGTAAACACAGGCATGAGGGAGCCCTGGGACATAAAGCAGCCAGCCACTACACTGTCAACAAACTCAAGTGAGCAAGCGAGTGGGGGACTGACAGCATCCATACATCCCAGTTTACCAAAACACGCTATGTCTGAGGACCCTCCAGATCTACTCCTTTACCTCAAACACCATTAACAAAAGGCTTGACTAAACAGATATGTTTTCAGCCTAGACTGAAATGCCGAGACTGTGTCTGATTCCCAAACATTATTTGGATGTCTGTTCCATAACTGTGGGGCTTTGTAAGAAAAGGCTCTGCCCCCTGATGTAGCCTTCACTATATGAGGTACCAGCAGATAGCCTGCACCTTTTGATCTAAGTAGGCGTGGCAGGTCATAGAGGACCAGAAGTTCACTCAGGTACTGTGGTGTAAGACCACTCAATGCTTTAAAGGTCAATAGTAGTATTTTATAATCAATACGAAATTTGATTGGGAGCCAATGCAGTGTGGGTGATGTGGTCATATTTTCTAGTTCTAGTAAGGACTCTTGCTGCTGCATTTTGAACTAACTTGAGCTTGTTTATGCACTTATTGGAACATCCAGACAGTAAGGCATTACAATAATCCAACCTGGAGGTAACAAAAGCATGAACTAGTTTTTCTGCGTCATGTAGTGACATTAAATTTCTTATGTTAGCAATATTTCTGAGATGAAAGAAAGCTATCCGGGTAATGTTATCAATGTGAGTTTCGAATGAAAGACTGGGGTCAATAATCACTCCGAGGTCTTTTAGTGCTGCACGTGAAGAAACAGAAAGGCTATCCAAAGTTGTGTAATCAGAAAACTTACTTCTAGCTGCATATGGTCCTAGTACAAGTACTTCAGTCTTGTCAGAGTTAAGCAGAAGGAAGTGTCTAATGTCCTTCACACATTCCTCAATTCTATTAAGCTGGTGTCTCTCATCAGGTTTTGCAGAAACATACAACTGTGTGTCATCAGCATAGCAATGGAAACTAATACAACGTTTATGAATAATATCACCCAGAGGTAACATATATAAATGACCCTGCATTTGTTTCTTACGCACAATGTTCTCTGAACAGTTATCACCTGTTAATGATGTGATTAGTCTGGTCCTCTGTGTGTAAAAGCTTTAAGCAGTGAAAATTAAAAAGGTCTGGATTCAGCGAGTATTAATAATGAGGGAGCAAAAGGCAACTGCAGACCCAAGTTGCTGCTAATTTGAAAGGAATAATAAGTGGATACCAGTTAGTGCCTGCTGATCTCTTAAGAACCTGAAGCTGTACATACAAAAAAGGCTTACACACTTAATACCCTGCAGCAGAAAACAACTCCATTCCTTTCAATTTTTATTTACATAGCACTTTTAACAATGGACACTGTCACAAAGCAGCTTTACAGAAATCCGGATATGAACATTAAATTAAAATTTTAAATTTATCCCTACTAAAAGCAAGCCAGAGGCGAAGGTGGCAAGGAAAACCTCCCTGAAACCTTTAGAAGAACCAGACTCATAAAGGAACCCATCCTCTTCTGGGTCACACTGGATAGTATGATTGTAAATTAATTATGATTTAATGAAATAAAATTGCAGTTTTTCAAGAGTACAATGAGCATTTTTAATTGTACAATTTTAATACCCAACATCGCTCATCTACATCTTTATTTCCAATAGTTTCTTAGCCCTTATTTGTAAATATACAATATATACTGACTGATCCAAGCATACACAGTAGATTTGACTTTGAAAACATTTTTCCTGTTTTTGGTAAAGCTCTGAAATGTATTTTTTTTCTTTCAATTCTCACACCAAAAAGCATGATACAATTTACCAAATAAATAAATAAATAAGGCAAACCTCAAAGAGCATGTAATCTGAAGGAAGTTTTTCCAGCATGTCACTGGCCAGTCGAGCCACCATGACTTCTTTTGTCTCCCCACCACCACTGGAGCTGTCCAGTGTCCAAAATGTGCTGGATGCTCGGGTGGTGTCCAGCACATTTTGAGATGTATAACGTTTTCTTTAAAAATAGGTGTAATTTAATCAATGACAATAGCTAGATAGATCAAAAGCAAGATACATTCTTGAGTTTCAGGGGCTCTTTGAGTGACTAATGGATAAATTTTTCTAGAAGTTTTCTACTGAGAACCATTTCTGAAAGGGAAACCCTCTGTTGTAGGGTTCTATGTATATCTTTTCAGAAGTACCGATAGATAGATAGATAGATAGATAGATAGATAGATAGATAGATAGATAGATAGATAGATAGATAGATAGATAGATAGATAGATAGATAGATAGATAGATAGATAGATAGATAGATAGATAGATAGATAGATAGATAGATAGATAGATAGATAGATAGATAGATAGATAGATAGATAGATTTAAGATGCAAGGAACAGTATAAATATTGCACTGAGTACAAGCAGGGACTCCGGCAACTAACTGTGACAGCATGAGTGCTTTGCCATGAATGGCTCCTGACATGCCAGAGCTCCTGATTTGCTATGGCTTGGTGCTTCTTTCTTGCCAGCACTTAGTGCTCCTAACTTGAGACTCGTGACCCTTGCTTCATGCTCCTGACTTGCCAGCACTTGGTGATCCTGACTCATCCATTGCAATGAGATCAATGTATTGGAAATGTCATCCTCCAAAAATATGAAAAAAGTGGATGGATTGTGAAAATGAAATTAGTAAAGCTTGATTTTATAATAAGGCTGAGCTACCAGTTTGACACCTGAGACCCAACGCAGCACAGTGGCAGTAGATTTAAACAGGGGAAACAACTTATGCAGAGAAGCTTATACAGAAACAAATCAACAGGCATCAATTATCAAAATGATTGCATGAAAATTTGTTACTTGCATATTTCTCGAAGGTCTCATGTTTCTTTAAATATGAGCTCATGCCTGGAGAATTTAAAGTCTTTTTGAGATTTTGGGAGTTCCATGAGTCTCATGGTTAAGTTTCTTGGCGCGTAAGTCTTTGTGTTGCAGCTAGAGGTTTGTATCGAGATGGCAAACAATAAAAAGGACAGGTCAGTGAGGCTTCTGTTAAATGAAGAGCTCAAAGTTTCTTGGATGGGAATGAGAAAATCTAAATTGGCACATTCAAGTGTTCAAAATTGAATAGAACTTTGACCGTTGGTGCCTTTTAGAATAAGTCTTTTTATAAATGTTCTTGTAGGTTTGGATCAGTAACCTTATGAACACTCTTCATATAAAAAGCTTTTTATATTGATTTTATTTATACATTTATGTTGATTAGGAAACAAGCCACTGAATCAGCTATAAATCAATACTCCAAATGTTACCATGTTGGAATGTAATTATGACAACAAAAATAAAATGTTTAGCTAAACATTTCTTACAGTTTATACTTACTGTGCTGTCAAACAAAAAGGAAGAATAATTACATGAATTCGCTCAGAAAGGAAATGTATAAACATTTCCTTTCTGAGCGAATTCATGTAATTATTCTTCCTTTTTACAGTGGTACATGAAAACATACATACATGTAACATACAGTGGTACATGAAAACATTTTTAATTGAAAGCAACTAGAGTCAGGTAACGCCCTCCAATATGTAACCTTAGCATAAAGAGTTCCATTTTCATACTGTCGAATTAGGAAGAAACAAAGCATATGCAAAGCTTCATGTTTTTAAAAGCTGGAAAGTCACCATGGTGTATGTGAGATAATAACTGCTGAAGGGTCTTGCTACAAAAAAAAAAAAAACGATCTAAATCTATATATAAATGTTTAAAAAGTCTAGTAAATAAATAGTGTGCGCATGTAATGAGCATTTACAACCTCTGCAATGGTTTATTTATATATATATATATATATATATATATATATATATACACACACACACACTACTGTATACTGTATGCCATATATACTCAAATAACGGACAGTGTTATTTGACCATCTAGAGATGTGACAAAAAAAAAATGAAAGGAGCTGGCAAAAACACACTTTTTTTTGTTAAATTTCAAGATGTATTCATCAGTCACTTACAGGACTGCACACCTACAGGGAAGAGCAGGGAGACTTGGGACAGGGGAGACCTGGGACATTTTGTATTCCCATAAATTTTCAGTCAGTCAGGTTTTAGACTATACCAGAAGTTAGATGTTGCCCCTTAGTGCAACCTGCTTCCTTTGGAGCCACGAAGCTGGACACTGCAGCAAAGTCTGTGGAGTTCAATATTTTTGTCAACCAAAACTTGTATTTTATACTTCACAATCCATCTCCATTCTATGGTGTAATGTCTGCTAGTGAATTTGGGATTTGTTAAGAATTAAAGTATGTAGCCTCGAGTTACCATATATAGTATTATTTTATTAAACCTAAATTCTGGGGAAAAACATTGAAGGATTTTTTTTAAATGGCCAGATGGAGAGAGTTGGGACACTTCATGTTATAGTTTTTTTTCTTGTTTTTACAAGTATAAAATTGGTTAAATTTTGTTACACTGTGGGAGTGTACCTGCATGACGATTAAGCTTATTTCATTCCTTCTTGAGAATGGAACTGTTTTGTCTCATTAGGTTTTCGGTAAAACCTAATGAGACACTGTCCCAGCAGTGTGTGTTCATTGAGTTCATATGTTACCGGTTTTGATAATAAATAAAAATTAAACATATAGGCCTAGGTATTTTGTTTTTATTCCATGTCTCCCCACATAATGTCTCATGTCTCCCCACAAAAAATAATGACAGAAAAAGTGAAGCCTGAAGGCTAGTGTGTGTTACAAGCTGAGAAACTAATGTTGTGGCAAGAGGGTGCAATACTCCCTAATGTAATATGAATGTGATGCTACCTGCAAAGAATTTCACATAATCTACAAAAGCTGAAAACTTGTCCCAAGTCTCTCCACTCTCCCCTACCCCCTGCTCATTCATGTAGTTATACAATCAGCCAATCATTTGGCAGAAGCGAAATGCATAAAAACAAGCAGACACAGTTAAGAACTTTATTTTTATTTTATTAGCTTCGTCATATGTATATATATAGTTATTAATATTTAAGGTTTCATGTATTAAGTGAAGTGTGTTCGAGGAAATATAAAACTAAAATAACTGAAGACTAACTAAAATAGTCATATACTAATATTCATATATAACAGGGAAACCGCAACAGCGTCAAGCTAATTACTGCGGCCCCAAATTAAGACTTAAAGCAACTAAATAGATAAATATTAGTAATTAAAATTAGCAACTAATATAGAGCACATATTGAGTTTTTAAGCAGATTACTAACAGCAAGAGGTAGCGCGAGCAAGGCTTCGGCAGGAGTTGCATTTTAAGCAAACCGTTTTGAAAGTACGAGGATCGTTATAGTCATAATTGTCCAGTGAGTTATAGTAGTAGCGTAAGATGACGTATTTGAATGACTTCAAAGTGTTCATGTTCAAGTTTAGTTCATCAGCAAGGGTGTTCCATATTCTGGTTGTCCTGATTAGGTAGGATTTCTGGTACGTACAGGTCTTACATTGGCGTACTACGTACTTGACAACATTACTGCTTGAAGATCTTGTTTTTCTAGTAAGACGAGGAACAGGCAATAATGTAGGCTTCACATAAATCAGGCCGTGCGTCACTTTGAAGAAGAAAACCAAATCTAGGTATTCATGCCAGTAGGTCAGTGGGAGTAAAGATAAAGCTTTGAGTCTTGAACTGTAAGATACTGTTGATAGGAATGGTAACTTGAGGATATATCTGGTTGCACGTCGCTGTGTTCTTTCCACCCTTGAAATCAACTCAATGGATTGCGGTGCCCATATTTGTGCTGAAAACGCAAAATGAGCACGAACGAGAGTGAGGTACAGCGTTCGCCTAACGGAGACACTTTGAATATAACGAGTGTTTCTTCTTATATAACCTAGAAGTCTGTTAGCACGGGCTGTTTGTTCTAGTACCTGTTTGTTCCAAGTCAAGTTGTCGGATACCCAGACACCCAAATCACGTTCAACATTAACGGATTCGAGTTCAGTGTTCTTGAGACTGTAAGTAGATACAACAGGCTTAAACTTTCTTGTGATCCTTTGCATTTTACATTTAGTCTCGTTAAACACGAGACCAGAAGCTAATGACCAAGCATGCAGGTTGTTTATATCAGATTGTAACACCGTGGCATCTTCCAGAGATTTGATCTTCTTGTAAATCTTCGTGTCATCGGCAAACATAGCAACATCACTTGACTCCACTGCGTCCGGGAGGTCATTTACAAACAGTAGGAACAAGACCGGTCCCAATATTGAGCCTTGTGGAACTCCAGAACCAACAGGCAGAGGGTCGGATGTAGCACCAGCCACAGTTACACGTTGTCGGCGATCCGTTAAATATGATCTGAACCACTGTAGAAGAGAACCATCAAAACCGAACTCACTTATCTTGTGTAACAAACGACCATGGTCGACTTTGTCAAAGGCTTTGGACATGTCCATGTAAATCACGTCTATTTGTTCACCATTATCCAACAATGATCCAATATGGTCCAAGACCTCTAGGAGGTTGGAAGAACAGGATTTTCCCGTGACGAATCCGTGCTGACATGTATTAATCATATTGTATATTTGTTCTTTGAAACTGTTAAGGACGCATCGTTCTAGAACCTTCGATACTAGTGAAAGCAAAGAGATAGGTCTGTAATTTTCTGTATGCTCAGGGTCACCTTTTTTAAACACGGGAACGATGTTTGCGTCTTTCCACTCCTGCGGGAAGACGCCCGTGTCGAGTGATTTGTTAAATAGCTTACAAAGGGATGGTGCAATTACAGAAGCTGTCTCTTTAAGCAGTTTTCCAGGGATACCATCTGATCCTGTTGCTTTGGTGACATCAAGAGATTCCAATATGGTTTGAACTTCACCAATCGTGAGAATTAGTTGACATGTCGTGGGTTCAGGGACTTCTCCGTAAGTCTTGGAAGCTACACCACGGGAGAACACTGAGGCAAAGTAAGTGTTAAATAGGTTAGCTATCTCCAGAGGTGTGTCAACTGAACATCGAGGTTCTTCACCGTGTGCAGCTTGATTACTCTCATTGGTAGATGTTTTCATAGAGATGCGATCAGGAATCGTCCGTGATTTGGACTTTGTTTTTAAGATAGACCAAAAACGCTTCGGATTAGTATGTAATTCTGGCTCAAGTGAACCAAAAAATTCCCTTCGACTGTCCCCAATCATGCGCTTTACTTGTGCTCGCAGGGATGTAAACCTCTGTTTTAGGAGATGATTTGTAGGCGATCTTTTCAGCTTTTGTCTTAGTGTCTTTCTTCTTAATCTGGTGTATTATGGCTCCGTTGATCCAAGGAACAGGGTTACGTCCCTTAAGCCTCTTAGTAGGTATATATTTAGAGGCAGTTGAAAGAAATGCTTCCTTCCAAGCAAGCCAGTCAGCATTAATATCATCGTGGTGTATGCATGAAGCGAGGTTAATTGTTGATAAAGCCGTGCGTAGACCTCTGAAGTCTCCATTGCGGTAGTCGTACACAGATCTGTGGAATTTTGTTGGTCCTTTAATGTAGGCGGTGAACTCGTAATTGATGATGGAATGGTCTGTGAATACTGCTGCAGTATCTGGAGACAAAACTTCGGTTATACTGATCTGATCCGGCACGGAAGTTAAAATAAGGTCAAGTACGTTGTTTCTATGAGTTGGTTTATTGTTAAGTTGCGTTAAGTAATGGTCGTTTAGGCTTTCTATAAAGGCGAGTTCGTTCACACCTGTAGCACTGTCGGAGGACTCCCAAGGGATATTTGGTAGGTTGAAGTCGCCCGATAATACTATGCCCTTGAATTGATCACACACATGGTCGAGATAAGCGGTGAATTTATCAACCCAGTTTTGGTCAGCATCTGGCGGGCGATAACAGGAACAGAAGAGTATTTTTTGGTCGGAGATTGTTGTTAGTTCCGCCGACACAATCTCTATATCTTCAGTACCTATATTTGGCATAAACTGCTTCACAGCTCTGAACGAGTTGGTCTTAACTGCGATTAAAACCCCACCGCCTCGTCGAATGTCTCGGTCTTTCCGGTAGATTGTATAGCCGTCGTGTAGAAGCTCTGAATCCAAGATACCATTGTGAAGCCATGTTTCATTGACACACGCAATATCGATGTCATTTGCGTACACTAGTTCCTGGAAGCGTTCTAAGTTGGTTGTTGTTCCGTCATCAGTTTTATGCCGGCTGAGTAAGCTCCTGGCGTTTAACACTACGCATTTAATGTTCGAGAAATGTTTTTGATGTTTTCTAGGACAACTTCTGTTAATGTTCACATCAAACATCAGAAATGGGGGTTGGACTGATCTTCATGTCTTTTGTTGGTGCCAGACAGGCTGTTTCAAGTATTTCAAAACAATTTTCACATACAATAGTGGGATGAAAAGGGGAAAAAAGAAAAAGCATAAATAAATAAATATTTTTTAAAAATCCACTTGGCTACCTGCAAATTGGAAGGTAGTTCAAGCTGACAGGAAGGAAGCTTCAATAAACACTCTTTACAACTGTGGTGAGCAGAAAAGCATCTCACAATACACATCGAACCTTGAGGTGGCTGAGCTATGAACACACACACACACACACACACACACTCATTGAGGATGTCGGAGGATGGCCACAACTTGCTGAGCTCAACCAGGTTGAGCCATGTCATGTCTGAGATCCACTTAGCCACTTTGGGTGGGCAGGCTTTCAGATCCAGAGATGCTCCACCTGAGAGGGGGGACCCCCCACACACACACAGTGCATCCATACACTTGGTGTATGGATGTGTCACTGTATCCAAACTGCTAGTTCATTAGTTACTACATCACTATTCTGAAGCCCATTCAGGCATTCATATAACTACACACACTTCCTATTATGTTCACTTTAGTTACCAAATAACATGGTTTAACATGAGTAAGCTTGAAGAAACAAATTTAAGGAGAAATCAGGGCTCCATCCCAAACCGTACACTATGCACTAAACAGTCGGAAGGAAACTATTGCTGTACTGACATAATATCTGGGATGTGTGCCCAAGTATTTGAGACATGAGTGTATATAATTTTGTTTTACAATAAGAATCCTGAAACACTTGAATTTATATGAAAGCTCACCAATAATCTGACACTCCTTGTCATTTGTTAGCACAACCTCAGCAGAATTACATCTTGATACATAATGTATATTGTCTTTGGTGAAGATGTTTTCAAATATCATCACACTGTATTATATAAATCACCCATGGAATTAGCATCAAACTGAATTAAAGTCAGGGAACATGTTGCTATAGTAAGTTAGACTTAAATATTGCTTTTTTAGCAAAAGTCAAGAAGAAAATGTTATGACGAATGGACTACATTTGCTTTGAAGAAAAATAACAAACCTACTCTAGTGTCCCAAACCAACAATCTATTCTCATCCATCATTCGATTCTATTTTAAACCCTCTCCTCATATTTGAAATGCTTTTCAACCTCACCTTTAATTTAATTGCCATTAGGAGGTCATCAGGGTTTACTTCTTCTGCTAATAGAAGGCTGTCCTCCAGGTGATTCCTGAAGTACTTGTGATTCAGCGATGCGATCTGCGACAATACACACACACACACACACACACACACGGCTTAAGTACTTTCACCCAGAAGAAGCCATTACCAGAGATGAGGAAAGATGAGCTGTATTTATGCAAGGACTCTCAACCATTCAAATATAAGCTTGAACTCAAAGTGGCCAAGCAAAAGTGGACCTTTGGGAATGCAAGAGACCTTTAAAAATGATGAATGAGGTTTATTAGAGGAAAAAATCTTGAAAAGCTTTAACTTTGTTTTATAGCTATGGTTCAATGTACAAGGAATCCGAAACACTGGACATCTTTCATTTTAAACACAAAGTGGGTATGTATATCAAACTATATTATGTTCTCTTCAATTCCACTCCTCAGTCACTTTATTAGGTACACCCTGCTGTTTTATGCAGTTCTCTAATCAGCCAATCCCTTGACAGCAGCACAATGCATACAATTATGCAGATACAAATAAAGAGCTTCAGTTAATGTTCACTTCAAACATCAGAATGGCAAAAAATTGTGATCTCTCTGACTTTCACTGTGACATGGGTGTTGGTGCCAGATGGACTGGTTTGAGTATTTCAGAAATTGCTGATCTCTTGGGGTTTTTACAAACAGCCTCTAGAGTTCACACAGAATGGTGCAAAAAACAAAATCATTGAGTGAATGACAGTTCTGTGGGTGGAAATGCATTGTTGATAAGAGGTCAGAGGAAAATGGCCAGATTGGTTTGAGCTGCCAGGAAGAAATCATAGCAACTCGTAAACAAATCTTTACAACCATGGTGAGCAGAAAAGCATCTCAACATGCAACAGCAGAAGACCACACTAGGTTAGCATCGTCCCAGTAACTTACAGTAACTGATAGTCAAGCTATTTACAAATTTATGCATAAATTGTTCACAGGAGCAAGAAATGTGGTATTCTGTTCTGTTGAAAAAATGCAAATATCTTATGAGAGCTCCATAAAAGTTGGAAAAGTTTTTGGGTGTCTGTGGTATGGTATGGTGATACTCTGCAGTGGCTGAGCTGCATTACTGGAAGATTTAGCACACATTGCTCCAGCACTGTTTAGTAGGCATTTTGTCATTTTCACCTCTCTGTAAGCTTTGCTTTTTATGGGGTATTGTGGAGGTTTGTAGGTTTAAATCAGTTATGCCATGAACACACTTGAAAATTTCAGGCTGCCATTTATCCAATGAGTACGAAGAAAATCATAGCCTGTGAAGAAAGTCTTTGTGAAACTTAAATATGGCAGGAATTCCATTTAAAAGTCAGGTTAACTTTTAAGTTTATTTCATACAACTGGTTAAAATATCATGCCTAAAGAGTCACCTTGAGAGGCATTGTCCTTTTCCTTACCTGAAGTTCATTCTTGAACTCTTTATTCTTGATCCAGGTCTTGCCCTGTGTCTGTGGGTCGATAAGCAGTGGAAATCGTGCTGCTTTAGCCACGGTTATGCCATTCTGGATAGACAGATCATCATTAGGGAGGTCCTGCAGGTTCCACTCACTGATGGTTGGTGCATCAATCAGCATCTGGGCTAGGTTCAGGTAAGAGCCAAAGGGAATGTTCTGTGTCTTCATCTCCCTTTGCCACTTGTCCGGTTGCAAAACTCCTGATTAAATGGGCTAGAGTAGGAGAGGAAGGCTGTGGCCAACAAAACATCTCCTGATGAAAACAAGATACACACAAAAATCTGAGTTAAAAGAAGAAAAAAAAACAGGAACTATGTTGATTTTATCAGTTTTGAAAATTTAACTTAGCTGATACTTATTTGGTACAATTGGATTAATTACAATGAATAATATACAGTATCTGAATATCTTGTTTGCTCATGATTTGTTTGACTGGAAAAACATAATACAGTCAATTCAGGAATTATTGGCACTCTTCAAAATGAAGGTTACTCCTATTGGGCCTCATGTATCCACCCATCCATCTATCCTGTCCACCAGAGTGTACGCCTGTTAAATGACATATCGGGTGTGGCCTGATATGTCATCA
The DNA here is from genome assembly GCF_027579695.1 of Neoarius graeffei. Classification (NCBI taxonomy): domain Eukaryota; kingdom Metazoa; phylum Chordata; class Actinopteri; order Siluriformes; family Ariidae; genus Neoarius; species Neoarius graeffei. The sequence continues at coordinate 24,078,115 of NC_083573.1, forward strand.
AAGCCTTTAGCTTCTCACCTCCTCCTTTCCACAGTCCTTTCACCGTAGCCACCGCCCGCTCAGCTTCTCAGTTCGCCTGCGGGTATCTTGGGCTGCTGGTAATATGTGTGAACCCGTACTCTGTGGCAAAGTCTTTGAAGAGTTCACAGCTGTATTGCGGGCCGTTATCCGACATAACTGTCTCAGGTACTCCGTGGCGGCTGAATACATCTTTCAGAGCCGCAATGACAGTGTTGACAGAGGCTATGTTGAGGTGGGCTACTTCAATGTAGCATGAGAAATAGTCCACTATAAGAAGGTAAGTCTTTTTCTCCCAGAAGAATAAGTCCGTGCCCACTCTTTGCCAGGGCCCCTCTTGTACACGCGTGGTCAGCAGAGGCTCTCTGTGCTCTGCCCTGTGCTGTGAACATGTGTTACAGTTCTCCATGAGCTGACTGATATGGACAGACAGTCCTGGCCACCAGACAGACTGGCGTGCCCTTGCTCTGCACTTAACAATACCCTGGTGGCCATTGTGGAGGTGGTGAAGGATTTCTTGTTTCATGTAGTGGGGAATCACGATTCTCTGGCCTCTGAGAAGCAGCTCACCTGCCACGGCCAGGGTTTCTCTTTCTGGCCAGTACGGGGCCAGATCTGGCAGCAGTGCATGTCTTTCCAGCCACTCGGTTTGACAGTATTTGATGAGCTTTGCACAGACAGGGTCGGCTTTTTGCTTTTCTTGAATCACCTTTCAATCTTGCTTCAGTAGCAGGGATGCTTTGTATGACTGCGTCCACAAACACTTTGACCTCTGCCTCATTGTCCCTTTCCTCCTGTGTAAATGTGTGTTTCACAGGGGCTCTTGATAATGTGTCTACTGTTATCAGTTATTTCCCAGGCATGAGCACAATGTCGAATGTGAACTTCATCAGCCTCAACCGGAACCTTAGTATTCTCAGAGGGAGCTCATCCAGTGCTTTCGTGCTCAGCAGTGGCACCAGAGGCTTGTGATCCGTCTCTAACTTGAACTTCAGTCCCAGCAGATATGGTGACAGGCGTTCACAAGCCCACGTGGCCACCAAAGCCTCTTTCTTGATCTGTGCGTAATGTTTTTCCGCCCTGGACATACCTCTGGAGATGAACACTATTGGCCTCCATTTTCCATCTGTCTGCTGTTGGCTTAGGACTCCTCCTAGGCCATAAGATGAAGCATCAGCCGATATGCATGTCTCTGCTGTTGGGGAGTACGGGGCCAGCACTCGTGGTGAGCTCAGTTCAGCTTTCAGTCTCTGAAATGCCTCTCTCTGTGGTGCTTCCCAGCACCACTCGGTCTTTTCACTGAGCAGATCTTTTATCGGGCGGGTGTATGAGGCAAGGTGGGGTAAAAACTTGCCCAAGTAGTTGGCCATTCCCATCACTCTCCTCACCCCTTCAACTCCGGTTGGTTCTGGCATTTCCATGATCGCTTTGACCTTGCCTGGATCCGGTGTCACCCCATCTGCCCGGTGCCCCACGAACATGTCGTTGTCTTTGGTGAACTCACATTTCTCGTTCAGTGTCAGCCCCTCTTCTCTCATCCTGTTCAGGACTTGGTGCAGTCTCTCGTTGTGTTGCTGCATGTCCTCTCCATACATGACTATGTCATCAGCATGACATACAACCCCCTCGCAGCCCTCCAGCATCTGTGACATGCGACGCTGGAAATGCTCTGGAGCTGAGGAAATCCCGAACGGTAGGCGGTTGAATGCATATTGCCCAAATGGGGTAATGAAAGTTGTGAGGAGTGAGCTCTCCTCTGACAATGGGATTTGCCAGAAGCCAGAGGTGGCATCCAGCTTCGTAAGCACTTTTGTCCCGGTCAGCATGGCTAGGGTGTGGTCTACTGCTGGGAGTTAGGTCCACACACAGCCGAATCTTCCCCGGCTGTTCGTGGCACCCAAGGCACAAGCCAGCACACCAGGGTGTGGGTTGAATCACTTTGGAAATCACCCCCATGTCCTCCATGTGTTTCAGCTCTGCTCGTACTTTTTCCCGCATTGGCAGGGGCACTTGCCACAGGGACGACAGGGCATATGGCACAGCTCTGGGTTCCAATTCGATTTTGTAGGGCTCCTTTAATTTCCCCAAGCCGGAAAATACTGTGGGGTACTGAGCTTTAAAGTCCTCCTGCTGGGCTTGCACTGCATAGACCAGCTGAATGAGAGTGAGAGCTTTTAATGCAGGGAGACCTCGCAGTGGCTTACACAGTCCCTCAACTACATAAATGTGTTGCTCAGTTGCTCTCCTTTCAAAGCACAGCTTCCCTTTAAATCACCCTTTTACCTCCAGTCTGTGGTTTCCTGGTCCATATAGCACTTTACCTGGTGGCTGCAGAGTCCCATGCTTTTTAATGGAGAACATGCTGCTTGGGATTGCTGTAACAGTTGCGCTGCAGTCCAGTTTGAAAACAGTCGATTCTCCATTCAACTGCAGCTTTTCTTCCCACTCATCACTTTCCTCTGAGCACATCTCCCCCAAAAAGGCAAAGTCTTCCTCATCTTGACTCTCTATTTGTGCCACGGAAATGTCATGGACACCACTCGTACACCTGCATTTCTTTGCAAAGTGTCCCTTTTTATGGCACTTCCTGCACTTGGCCTCACGAGCTGGGCAGTCCTTCCACAGATGTTTCCTCACATGTCCACACCTGCTGCATCCAGATGACTGTGTGTTCGTTTTCTCTTTCACTGCCTGTTGCCCCCTGGTGCTCCTTTTTTGTATTGTTTCAACATGTCCTGCGGTCTGTTCTGTCCCACGCAGCACTGGCTGTTGTTTTTTCACTGCTGCACTCTGTCTCACTCTTGTCATAGCTTTTTCTAATGTCAGATCTGCATCCAACTGTAAGCTTTCTGACAACTTAGCATCTCGTATGCCGACCACAATTCTGTCCCTTATAAGCTGCTCTCTCAGGGCTCCAAACTCACAATGTTCCACCAGTGTGTGCACTGCAGTTATGAAAGATTCAACACCCTCACCGGGCTCTTGGTTCCTCCTGTTGAAGCACGCTCTTTAAAGATGACATTCCTCTTGCTTACACAGTGTGCAGTGAAAGCCTCCATTACTGCTTGATATGACAGTTTCTGCGCCTCCATCAGTGGTAATACATTCAGGATATCTTCGGCGTCATCGCCAGTGGCATACATAAAAGCATTCACCTGAAACTCCTGGGATTGCTTGTCTAGCCCCGATGCTATCCTGTACCGTTCAAAACGCTTCATCCATCTCTGCCATTCTTTTGTATTGGCGAAGTCGAACTTGCCTGGTGGCGCTAGCTGTGGCACCATTGCTAACTGTGGCAGCGTTGCTCGTTCATCCACATCTCTGCCGTTTTCTGTCATCTTGTTTTTTTTGTTTTCTTCCGACAATTTACAGGTTTAGTTCATCTTTCCTCGTCCTTTACTTTTCCGTTTTTCTTCTGACACCATGTTATGTTAACACTTGGACGTATGTTAACAAAGATGAGATGGACAACCAGTCAGTACATTGCAAGCACGTTTACTTCAGACATGGGAATGTGTTACATACCAACAGGTCCGGGGGGAACCCAACAATAGGCTCCGCTATATTACGTTTTACAGAACAACGCCCTGGTGTACTATCACAGGGCTAACACAGAGAGCCATTCACACTCACATTCCCAACTTTGGGCAATTTAGAGTAGCCAAGTAGCCAGTTGAACTAATCTGCATGTCTTTGGACTGTGGGAAACATTGTGCACCTGGAGGAAACCCACACAGACACAAGGCAAACATGCAAACTGTGCATGGAAAGGGCTCATCTGACTAGTAGGTTTGAATCCACAACCTGCTTACAGTGAGGCAACAGTGGTAACCGCTGCACCACTGTGACACTTTTTTTTTTTTTTTTTTTTAGTATTATTATTATTTTTGAAGAAACTGAATGGACTTGAAATTCATCACTGGTAACAAATCCTAGCACAACTCCAATTAGACCTCAGACACTTTGCTGAGTTTCCAGTCTCCTACCACAAATATGACGATTGAGTGAAATGTTGCTACATGAAAAACACACCAACGAGTCTCTTTGTCTGAGCAACAAATTCCTTGCTCTGTTCGGTCCAGCGCTCTTTTTCACCTGCCAGGCCACTGATCAGGCTGGAAGCCATCTGCATCTTGCATCTGCAATGTTCTGCATCCTCCAGCAACATTTACAAGTTGAAAAGAGGGTCAATCCATGTGAAATCACCAGAGGCCTCGCCACTGACCATCTCAGATTTGCTTCATACTTTCTGGAAATACTGTCAGTGTGCCCAATAAATAGTGTACAAAATTTTAGGCTTGGACCTTCATTAGTTTGAGATATAGGGGCTTAAAAAAGGGGCGTGGCCCCAATTTCACTGTTGAAATGCATGCTACAGAAAACAGACCTAACTTCCACAAGTCATTACTTTTAAACTATTCATGCAAGATGCATGAAATTTTCAAGGTTTATTCTTCAATGCCAGGTGCCTTTAAATACTAAAATAGAAAGTTCACAGTTCAATATTTGCCAAGTTATGGCTTGCTGAAAATCATTTTAAAAAATGTGCTTTGGAGCAACTTTGCCGCCCCGTATCTCTATATTAAAGCACACCAGATCTTTCAAATTTTCTTATTTATTACTCATGTTATAGTACTCTTTAGCCAACTAGGTATGTGTTCAAAATAAATCAAACTTTGATTTATTAGGCTTTAAAAATAATAAACATTTTGCGCCTATAATTCAAATGCATATTACAAATGTATGACCAGGTCTACCATAAAAACAGTTATACCACTGGAAAGAGCTTGATTTGATTAGCAAATGTACAAAATATGAAGTTGGTACCCTAGACCAAACTATACTACCCTTGTCCTGGGGGACACACAAACTTTGTTGACATACTGTTCACATACTGAAAGCAAGCAATATTGAAGATGTCCAACAACTGTTGTCCAAAGAAAACTACAGCTAAAAAAGCTCTACTACCAAATTACTTGGATAATCTTAGGTTAGAAAGAAGCAAAGCATTGATGTATGCAAAAATTAGAGTTTATTGGTGGTCATGATCTGTGCAAAATTCCTCAAAATGATTGGATTAATGCAGACTTGTGGCTGAGCATTACTTACATAGATATGTGAATGTACCCCCGAAGCGTCCCTACACAGAAGGCCAGTTAAAAAAACAACAAAGGCGAAAGAATTTCCCATGACATCAGCTTTTGGGAACACAATGTTGCGAAAGCTAAAGCATTTACCCTCAAAGGACTACGAACTGAATTGTTGGCTAGATGGTATTCCCAGTCTTCCATGCCTCAACAACCCCAAAGACATCTAGTTACATAGCTATTTGCACTATCATTTATACATTGATACTTAATATAGCTCCCCTCCAGTTGAAAACACCAGCACAAGGCGTTCTTGGAGTTACGGGCTTTTATTGCACATCCATGCCTTCAACATGCCGTCAAAACACCGTGAGAACTAGATAAAATACAAAAACATAAATGACTCTACAGCCTTCCAGAATATTCTCATAGAGAATAATGATAAAAATAAACATATCACAAAGGAAATATAACTTAAATATACAGATAATGAAACATGAGTTATTCTGTGATCAAGTAAACAGCACCAGCGATTAGAATAAGTTCACATAAATTATCATAATTAAACACAAATAACGGCATACCTCATTGGCCGCGTTAACTCAAGGGGAGTAAAAGGAAACTTCAGGCTCGAGAAGTCTTCACAATCCAACTCTTCATAAACTTAAAACAGCAGGTAACCTTACTTCACAGGTACGCTCCGACGAGCATGCATGCATAGGGCGCAGCAACAAACAAACCCCCCCTTCCTCACAGTGACGAACATTAGTTCCGCTATATTTAAACCTTAAATATATTTACTAGGCTTGATGTTCCCAATTATTTATTCGTCAGTAATGTTAATCATTCTTTTAATTGTCCCAAAATATTAAATGAACATAAATTGCATAACTGACTCTGATGGCAGTTACACTTAATATTGTTGAAACAATATCTGAACTATTATTCTTTGTAAAATAAAATGCCTTGCTCGAGATTTTCAAACAATATTGTCAGATTTTATTCTAATAGTGGATGGTACAATAATTACAAATGCCAACAGAATCCGCACATTCCAATTATAGCTATAGTCATATAGCAACTATAAATCACCCTTGCAATAATAATTTCAATAAACTGTTAATGTTCAGTTCCCTCTTCATTTATTCTCTACTCAGAAGGCATAACTGAGTCACACAGGTTGATGTGTGCAACTGACAAACAATTTTATCCAAGAAAAATTTCCTGTCTTAGATGATTTATTTCCATTTCATATGCATGCAGCTGATCTAAAGGTAAGTCTGTGTAGAACACCCTTGAATTGTAGGTTTGATTCTACACTCTGGCTCCATGTTGACTCCACGTGATGGCAGCATTAGTGCAGAAAAGTACACGGAGATTTTTTTTGTAGCAACATATGCTGCCTTCAAGACGACATCTTTTCCAGGGATATTTCAACAAGACAATCAAAATCACATTCTGCACACATTACAAAAGCATAGTTGTGGAAGAAGAGGGTGCCTGTCCCACATCGAGAACATTCTGGTGAATTCTGAAACAAAAAATATGACCATGACAACTGCATACTGTTACATACCTTAAGGCCTGTTTGGAGGAAGAACGGGACAAAATAACACCTGAAATGCTTCAGCACTTGGTGTTTTCAATCCCTAAACATCTTGTACGCAAGTGTAGTGAGAAGGAATGGCAACATTATAAAGTGTTCAATGCTTTACCATCCCAACTTTTTTTGAAATGTGTTGCAAGAAACCAAATTGAAATGTTTCTTTGAAAAAAAAAATCATGAGAAAAAAAATCAAATAATATGCACTTGTGTTGTTTTGAATGCAATACAGGTAAAATATTATTTAAACATCATCGTTTTCAGTTATAATTTCAATATACTGTCCTAACCTTCTGATTTGGTGTTGGAGAAAGTTCTATGAAAAGATTTAGTTAATGTTTATTTTGAATCTGTACTGAAAAGCTTTTAAAACATGTACAACTATCATGCCTGTGTGTATCTATTGTACTGATTAGCCTAAATATACTGCATGGACACAGTTTGTGGAAAACAGTGGGAAATGGTCACATTTGATTGCAATTAAGCCATTTAAATCCTTTCCACTTCCTCAAGTCAATTTCCATATGACAGCAGGTTGAATAAATCTAGTAGCAGAAAATTAAATCAGCAGCATTCAATTTACCCGTCAGTGTTACTACCCTTTTTACTGTAGTCTGAGGGACAAGAGAACTATTTTTCCTCAGTTCTCATCTCTACATACATATATACACACGTGCGCACACATACAAAAGCACTGGTCCGTAAAACTCCAAACAAAGTGTTAAGTGAAATATGGAAAAGACCAAGGAGGGATGTGATTCTGACCTTCATGCCAAATCTCTGGGTACACACACAATTTTAGATACCAGACTGTGGCAGCGGGGGCGTGGTCAAGCGCCGGTCTGTGACAGGAGGGCGGAGTCAGGGAAGGTAAGTGGCAGAATCACGTCACCTGAGAGCAATTAACCTGTTTGTGTGTCTTCCCAGTGACTGCGCCCTATATCAGGAGGGAGAGCGAGAGCAGAGGGGCGCAACCCTGAACCAGACGCCAGTTGTGTGTGTGTCTCTGTAAGAAGTATTGCTAGACTGAAAAGTGTGGCAATAAAGCCAGTTGATAAAACCTGATCTCTGTCCTGCCGTCCTCTGTGCTCCACCCACACGTAGGGTCGTTACAGTGGTGCCGAAACCCGGGACAGTGGAGCACCAAACCCGCAGCCCCATGGAATCCTCCCCGTTCGCCGATCTGATCCACGCCCTCGCCACGGCTCAGCAAAGCCAGCACCAGGCACTCGTCACGCTCCGAAAGGAGCAGGAGCAGCGCTTCAAAGCCCTGGTGCTGGCCCAGCAGGAAGATCGCGAGGCGTTCCGGCATCTCCTCGCGTCGGCGGGGTCCACCAGCGCTCCGGCCGCGGGCCCGTCTCCCCTCATTGTCACCAAGATGGGCCCGCAGGACGACCCCGAGGCTTTCATCACGTTGTTTGAACAGGTCGCCGAAGCCTCGGGGTGGCCGATGGAGCAGCGCGCGGCGCGCCTCCTCCCCCTGCTCACGGGAGAGGCACAGCTGGCCGCGCTACAGCTCCCCGCCGACCGCCGGCTGGCCTACGCGGACCTTCGCCGGGCCGTCCTCCAGCGCGTGGGGCGCACACCGGAGCAACAGCGCCAGCGCTTCCGCGCGCTGCGACTGGAGGAAGTCGGCCGGCCGTTCGCGTTCGGCCAGCAGCTCCGGGACGCCTGCTGGCGGTGGCTGAGGGCCAACGATCGCGACGCCGAGGGAATCGTCGACCAGGTGGTACTGGAACAGTTCATCGCCCGCTTACCAGCCGGAACCGCGGAGTGGGTCCAGTGCCACCGCCCGGCGTCGCTGGATCAGGCAGTCGAGCTGGCGGAGGATCATCTGGCGGCTGTCCCGGCGGCAGGACAGCAGATGGCATCTTCTCTTCTCTCCTCTTCTCTCTCTCTCTCTCTCCCCCTCCTCCTGTGTCCTGTCCTCGCCCCATTCCCCCTCCGCGGAGGCGGGGGCCGGCACCCCCCCAGCCGGCCCGCCGCACCCGCGGTGCCCTCCCGTTTCTCCCTTCTGTGTCTGTCTCTCCCCCACCTCAGGTGAGTGAGCCCCAGATCACCGGTGCAGAGGGAAAGCCCGGGCCGGTTTGCTGGCGCTGCGGGGAGCCGGGCCACCTTCAACAGCAGTGCACGGCAACGGAAGTGGGCGCGGTGGTTCGGATCCCCGACGCGCCAGAGGCCGCCCTCGATCGGGCCGGAGCGTATCGCATACCGGTGAGTATCCAAGGGGCTACATATCAGGCGTTGGTGGATTCTGGTTGTAATCAGACCTCAATTCGCCAAAGCCTGGTTCAAAACGAGGCATTGGGGGGAGCACAAGGGGTGAAGGTGTTATGTGTGCACGGGGATGTTCACAGCTACCCTTTGGTGTCGGTCCACATTATTTTCAGAGGGGAAAAATTCATAGTAAAGGCGGCGGTTAATCCTCGCCTTACCCACTCTCTAATTTTGGGGACTGATTGGCCGGGATTTCGGGGTTTAATGACACGCCTAGTCGAGAGTGGGTCCTGCCATTTGACAGGGGGAGGTCCCGGTGTCGCTTTGGCGGGAGCAGCTGTCACAGAGCCGTCTACGTCATCTCCGCGTCAGAGTGAGGAGCCGCCGGCTCCTCCTCTCTCTCTTGGGGAATCCCTCGCGGATTTCCCATTAGAGCAGTCGCGAGACGAGACTCTGCGGCATGCGTTTGACCAAGTGAGAGTAATCGATGGTCAAACGCTCCCGCCGAACGCCACCCCGTCCTTCCCCTACTTCGCGATTATGAAGGATAGATTATACCGAGTGACGCAGGACACTCAAACTAAAGAGCGAGTCACGCAGCTTTTAATTCCGAAGAGCCGCCGGGAATTGGTATTCCAGGCGGCTCACTTTAATCCCATGGCCGGACACTTGGGGCAGGATAAAACACTAGCCCGAATAATGGCCCGTTTCTATTGGCCGGGGATTCGCGGCGATGTCCGTAGGTGGTGTACGGCATGCCGCGAATGCCAGTTAGTAAACCCAGCGGCCATTCCAAAAGCGCCTTTGCGCCCTCTACCGTTAATCGAGACCCCGTTCGAGAGAATTGGGATGGATCTCGTCGGGCCATTAGATCGGTCAGCACGAGGGTACCGCTTTATATTAGTTCTGGTGGACTATGCAACGCGATACCCGGAAGCAGTGCCTCTGCGCAATATCTCAGCACGCAGTATTGCCGAGGCACTCTTCCGCGTCATCTCCCGAGTTGGAATCCCGAAAGAGATTCTGACTGATCAAGGCACTACGTTTATGTCACGAACACTGCGCGAACTGTATGGGTTATTGGGGATTAAGCCGATCCGCACCAGCGTGTATCACCCACAAACGGACGGTTTAGTGGAACGATTCAACCGCACCCTCAAAAATATTATTAAAAAATTCGTAAGTGAGGACGGACGTAACTGGGATAAGTGGCTCGAACCCTTGCTGTTCTCAGTGCGAGAGGTCCCCCAAGCCTCCACGGGGTTCTCCCCGTTTGAATTATTATATTATAAGCCGCGCGGCATCCTGGACGTGCTGCGGGAAAATTGGGAGGAGGGACCTTCACAAAGTAAGAACGAAATTCAGTACGTTATGGACCTGCGCGCAAAACTCCACACACTCACGCACCTAACTCAGGAGAATTTGCGGCAGGCCCAGGAACGGCAAGCCCGCCTGTACAACAAGGGTACGCGCCTTAGAGAGTTCACTCCGGGAGATAAGGTACTCGTACTGTTGCCCACGTCGAGCTCCAAATTGATCGCCAAGTGGCAAGGACCCTTTGAGGTCACACGGCGAGTCGGGGACGTCGACTATGAGGTGAGGCGAACGGACAGGGGTGGGGCGCTACAGATTTACCACCTCAACCTGCTTAAACTCTGGAACGAGGAGGTCCCCGTGGCGTTGGTGTCGGTAGTTCCAGAGAAGGCGGAGCTGGGGCCGGAGGTTCAAAAAGGGACATTGGCATCGCGTACCTCTCCGGTCCCCTGTGGAGACCACCTCTCCCCGACCCAACTCACGGAGGTCGCCCAGTTGCAGACCGAGTTTTCGGATGTGTTCTCGCCCCTGCCCGGTCGCACTAACCTCATAGAGCACCACATAGAGACGCCCCCGGGGGTGGTAGTGCGTAGCCGCCCTTACAGGCTACCCGAACACAAAAAAAAGGTGGTTCGGGAAGAACTTCAGACCATGCTCGAAATGGGCATCGTCGAGGAGTCCTACAGTGACTGGAGCAGCCCGGTGGTCTTGGTACCCAAGGCCGACGGGTCGGTCCGGTTCTGTGTGGACTATAGGAAAGTCAACGCGGTGTCTAAATTCGACGCGTACCCAATGCCTCGTATTGATGAGTTGCTCGATCGACTCGGCACTGCTCGCTTTTATTCGACACTGGATTTGACGAAGGGATATTGGCAGATCCCCTTGACTCCACTATCCCGAGAAAAAACGGCCTTTTCCACACCGTTTGGTTTACACCAATTCGTCACCCTTCCGTTTGGGCTGTTTGGGGCGCCCGCGACGTTTCAGCGGCTGATGGACAGAGTCCTCCGCCCTCATGCCACGTATGCAGCAGCATATTTAGATGACATAATCATCTATAGTAATGACTGGCAGCGGCACCTCGAACATCTGAGGGCTGTCCTTAGGTCACTGAGGCGAGCGGGGCTCACAGCCAACCCAAAGAAGTGTGCGATTGGGCGGGTGGAAGTACGGTATCTGGGCTTCCACTTGGGCAACGGGCAGGTGCGTCCCCAAATTAATAAGACGGCAGCAATTGCGGCCTGCCCGAGGCCCAAGACCAAAAAGGGGGTGAGACAGTTCCTGGGGCTGGCTGGCTATTATCGCAGGTTTATACCTAATTATTCGGACGTCACCAGCCCGCTGACTGATCTCACTAAAAAGGGGGCACCAGATCCGGTCCAGTGGACGGAGCAGTGCCAGCGGGCTTTCTCAGAGGTAAAGGCTGCACTGTGTGGGGGGCCACTTCTACACTCCCCTGACTTTTCTCTCCCTTTTATGTTGCAGACCGATGCGTCGGACAGAGGGCTGGGGGCGGTTTTGTCCCAGGAGGTGGAGGGGGAGGACCGCCCTGTCCTGTATATCAGCAGGAAGCTGTCGGTGCGTGAGGGGCGCTACAGCACCATAGAGAAAGAGTGTCTGGCCATCAAGTGGGCGGTTCTCGCCCTCCGGTACTACCTGCTGGGGCGCCCTTTCACCCTCTGTTCGGACCACGCGCCCCTCCAGTGGCTCCACCGCATGAAGGATGCCAACGCGCGGATCACCCGTTGGTATCTGGCGCTCCAACCCTTTAATTTCAAGGTGGTCCACAGGCCGGGGGCGCAGATGGTCGTGGCGGACTTCCTCTCCCGTCAAGGGGGGGGGGGGAGTCGGCTGCAGGCCGGACGGCCGCCCGGCCTGAGTCGGGCGGTGGGGGTATGTGGCAGCGGGGGCGTGGTCAAGCGCCGGTCTGTGACAGGAGGGCGGAGTCAGGGAAGGTAAGTGGCAGAATCACGTCACCTGAGAGCAATTAACCTGTTTGTGTGTCTTCCCAGTGACTGCGCCCTATATCAGGAGGGAGAGCGAGAGCAGAGGGGCGCAACCCTGAACCAGACGCCAGTTGTGTGTGTGTCTCTGTAAGAAGTATTGCTAGACTGAAAAGTGTGGCAATAAAGCCAGTTGATAAAACCTGATCTCTGTCCTGCCGTCCTCTGTGCTCCACCCACACGTAGGGTCGTTACACAGACACATACCTTAGGCAGAACAGAAACAAGCTAAATTGCAAACAGATTGATTTTGTGTGTGTATATATATATATATATATATATATATATTGTATCAGCTGGATAGTACAGTGGTAACACTCACTGACTACGACGCAGGAGATCGGGGTTCGAATCCCGGTCGGGGCAAAACATCATCCAGTAAGGGTTCTTAGGCAAAAACCCCTCATGATATATCAGCCTACCTCAGGAATGAGTGAAGACATAACTGATAGAGTCATACCGGCTCAGACGTCGCCCGGGTCAACAAGGTCTGCGTCAGTTGCTAGGGAACCAGGGCAAACTGATGATGAAATGGGCTACTGGAACAAGACATCGATGGACGAGGACAGAAAATACGGATTTGCTGGAATGCTACTATACAAGCAATCCCAGAGCGAGGGGATACATGCAGCGAATGTGGGACCATTGGATACTTCGAAACCCACAATCAAGGCTAACAAAGAAACAGCTATTAGCCCAGTGTTCCAACATCCGTAATCGAAATCTACTATCACAACTAGAGATTAATGAAATACAACAACGATGCTACGGCAAGGGGGAGCCAGGAAGACAGGTCAGCGGGGAGATGTCATCATCCCCACAACCAGAGATTGGGTACCAAGCCCCAAAAACTAACAGCCTCAACACAAGAGCTGCTGACCTGAGAAGGAAGATCGTGACCCAACTGGAAACCTGGAGCCCCCGACGAATACCGAAGCTGAGTTGCCAAGTACCTTCAGAAGATCTACTAGTAGATGTGAATGCTGCTCTGAAGACAATCTCCACAAGAACCATCACTGAGACCAACAAGCTGATACACAGTACAGCAACAGTAATCATGGAGATGCTTGGACACAAGGTGGGCTCGGGACATAACAAACAGTATCCACCATGGAAGAGACGATTAGAGGCCAAGATAAAGGCAGCACGGAGAGAAGTTAGCCAGCTAGCTGAACTACAGAAAGGGAACATGGTGAATAAAGGGGCACCCAGGAAGTACAACTCACTCTCCATACCAGAGGCACTCGAAACTGCCAAACAGCGACTAACAGCTCTGGCCACCCGGTTGAAGAGATACACCAAGGAAGGAGAGGCCAGGAGAATAAACAAGCTGTTCTCCACTGAACCAGCCAAGGTGTACTCTCAGTGGCAGGGGAACAACAACCAGTCAGACCCACCAAGAGCTGAGGTGGAAAAATACTGGAGAGACATATGGGAAAGAAAGGCATCACACAACACCGATGCCCAATGGTTAGTGGACCTAAGAGCTGACCACAGCAACCTCCCAGAACAAGAACCAGTAACCATCTCAATGGCAGACGTCCAAGAAAGAGTGTCAAAGATGAAGAGCTGGACAGCACCAGGCCCCGATATGATCCATACGTACTGGCTGAAGAAGCTAACTGCACTCCATGAACGCCTAGCAGCACAGATGAACCAGCTGCTGAGGGATGGAACCCACCCAGAATGGCTAACCCAAGGCAGGACAGTCCTAATCATGAAGGACCCCCAGAAGGGACCCATCCCATCCAACTACCGGCCAATTACCTGTCTCTGCACAACATGGAAGGCCCTGTCAGGCATCATTGCAGCAAAAATGAGTAAGCATGTGGCTCAATACATGAGCGAGGCACAGAAAGGAATTGGCAGTAACACCAGAGGAGCCAAGCACCAGCTACTGGTCGATAGAACAGTCGCCCAAGACTGTAAGAAGAGACAGACCAACCTGTGCACTGCCTGGATTGACTACAAGAAAGCCTACGACTCAATGCCACACACATGGATACTGGAATGTCTGGAACTGTATAAGATCAACAGGAACCTAAGGACCTTCATCCAGAACTCAATGGAAATGTGGAAGACAACCCTAGAGGCCAACTCAAAACCCATTGCCCAAGTCAACATCAAGTGCGGCATATACCAAGGAGATGCGCTATCACCACTGCTGTTCTGCATAGGCCTGAACCCCCTCAGTCAGATCATCACGAAGAGCGGCTACGGGTACCGATTCCGTAGTGGGACAACAATCAGCCACCTGCTCTACATGGATGACATCAAGCTGTATGCCAGGAACGAGCGAGAAATAGACTCGCTGATCCACACCACCCGAATCTACAGCGATGACATAGGGATGTCATTCGGATTGGACAAGTGTGGCCGGATGGTATCAAAGAGAGGCAAGATCATCCGGACTGAGGGGATTGACCTACCAGAGGGCAACATAGGTGATATCCAAGACAGCTACAAGTACCTTGGCATCCCACAGGCTAATGGAAACCATGAAGAAGCCACAAGGAAGTCAACCACAGCCAAATACCTCCAGAGAGTAAGGCAGGTCCTGAAAAGTCAGCTGAATGGTAAGAACAAGGTCCGAGCCATCAACATGTACGCACTACCAGTCATCAGATACCCCGCTGGCATCATAAACTGGCCAAAGGAGGAGATAGAAGCCACAGATATCAAGACTAGAAAGCTCCTCACCATGCATGGAGGGTTCCACCCCAAGTCCAGCGCCCTGAGACTATACACTAAGCGGAAAGAGGGAGGCCGAGGGCTAGTGAGCATCAAGACCACGGTCCAGGATGAAACATCGAAAATCCGAGAATACATCAGAAAGATGGCCCCAAAGGATGAACTGCTAAGTGAATGTCTCAGGCAGCAGAACCCTGATGAGAGTGCAGAGGAGGAGGAGGAACAGACAACCTGGAGAGACAAACCCCTACATGGTATGTACCACCGTCAGATAGAGGAAGTGGCTGATATCAAGAAATCCTACCAGTGGCTGGATAATGCAGGACTGACAGACAGCACAGAGGCACTAATCATGGCAGCACAAGAACAGGCCATAAGCACAAGAGCCATAGAGGCCAGGATCTACCAGAGTAGATCAGACCCAAGATGCAGACTGTGCAAAGAAGCCCCTGAAACAGTCCAGCACATAGTAGCAGGGTGTAAGATGCTAGCTGGATCAGCGTACATGGAGAGGCACAACCAAGTGGCTGGGATAGTATACAGGAACATCTGCAACCAGTATGGAATAGAAGTACCCAAGTCCCAATGGGCCATACCACAGAAGGTGGCTGAGAACAACAGGGCCAAGGTTCTGTGGGACTTCAGCTTCCAGACTGACAAACAGATCCTGGCTAACCAACCGGACATAGTGGTGATGGACAAAGAGCAGAAGAGGGTGGTGGTGATAGATGTGGCGATCCCAGCTGACGCCAACATCAGGAAGAAGGAACATGAGAAACTTGAGAAGTATCAAGGGTTGAAAGAGCAGCTGGAACGGATGTGGAAGGTCAAGGGTTGCGTGGTCCCCGTGGTAGTGGGGGCACTTGGGGCAGTAACCCCCAAACTGGGAGAGTGGCTCCAGCAAATCCCAGGAACAACATCTGAAGCCTCAGTCCAGAAGAGCGCAGTCCTAGGAACATCGAAGATACTGCGCAGAACCCTCAAACTCCCAGGCCTCTGGTAGAGGACCCGAGCTTGAGGATGACATGGATACCACCCCCCCGCCGGGGGTGAGAAGGAGATTATATATACACATACATACACAGACACACACCATATATATATATATATATATATATATATATATATATATATATATATATACACATACACATATACACACACAACATATACACAGTTAATAGAATTGAGGAATGCTTATTAATTTCCTTCTGCTTAACTCTGACAAGACTGAAGTACTTGTGCTAGGACCACATACAGCTAGAAGTAAGTTTTCTGATTACACAGTAGCTCTGGATGGCCTTTCTGTTTCTTCACGTGCAGCAGTAAAAGACCTCGGAGTGATTATTGACCCCAGTCTTTCATTCGAAACTCACATTGATAACATCACCCGGATAGCTTTCTTTCATCTCAGAAATATTGCAAAGATAAGAAATTTAATGTCATTGCATGATGCAGAAAAACTAGTCCATGCTTTCGTTACCTCCAGGTTGGATTATTGTAATGCCTTACTGTCTGGATGTTCCAATAAGTGCATAAACAAGCTCCAGTTAGTTCAAAATGCAGCAGCAAGAGTCCTTACTAGAACTAGAAAATATGACCACATCACGCCTGTCTTATCCACACTGCATTGGCTCCCAATCAAATTTCGTATCGATTATAAAATACTACTATTGACCTTTAAAGCACTAAATGGTCTCGCACCACAGTTCCTGAGTGAACTTCTGCTCCTCTATGACCCGCCACGCCTACTTAGATCAAAAGGTGCAGGCTATCTGCTGGTACCTCGTATAGTGAAGGCTACATCAGGGGGCAGAGCCTTTTCTTACAAAGCCCCACTGTTATGGAACAGCCTTCCAAGTAATGTTCGGGAATCAGACACAGTCTCAGCATTTAAGTCTAGGCTGAAAACATATCTGTTTAGTCAAGCCTTTTGTTAATGGTGTTTATGAGGTAAAGGAGTAGATCTGGAGGGTCCTCAGACATAGAGTGTTTTGGTAAACTGGGATGTATGGATGCTGTCAGTCCACACTCGCTTGCTCACTTGAGTTTGTTGACGGTGTAGTGGCTGGCTGCTTTATGTCCTGGGGCTCCCTCATGCCTGTGTTACCTTCTGGCTCTCTCCTTTTAGTTATGCTGTCATAGTTAGTTGCCGGAGTCCCTGCTTGTACTCAATGCAATATGTATACTGTTCCTACTTATTCAGGTGATATTGGGCATACCTAACCACCTGTGTTTTCTTTCCCTCCCCCCCACCCCAAATCTGTCCCTCTGAGTTACATGGAGTCAACAGGAAATCTTTTGGTGGAGAGGGTGGAGACCTCGACTGGCTATCGTAGCCTGCAGGGAATCGGCCGTCAGACGTTCTGTCGCATGTCCCAGACCCGGTGAAATGTAACTGAATTGTTTTGGCCAGCCCTAAGGGTCCCATCTGCATCTCATCATTGCTGAGGAGTGTGCTCCCATCACCCAATCAAGCATCCAGCCAGAGCAGGTCATGATATATTAACATGCCATTGTTGTGTGTTATGCCTGATGTAAAGACTCTCGTCTCTGCGAGACTACCACACAGATTTAATACTTGACATTTTTAGGGCATACCTAACAACGTGTTTTCTTTCTCTCTCCCCCCCCAATCTGTCCCTCTGAGTTACATGTTGATCCTGGGATTGAGATGCTGGCCTCTTCTGCCCCTCGGACCTGCTTGATCCATCCTGGTGTCCTGTGTCTGGTCGGAGTTTTATCGCACCGCTCCTGTGAAGGACGGCCCCATGAGGACAGTTGAGGGTTATACCTGTTAAAACTGTTAATATTATAGTCAGGCTGTCTGTTGTTGCCCAAATGAGGATGGGTTCCCTTTTGAGTCTGGTTCCTCTCGATGTTTCTTCCTCATGTTGTCTGAGGGAGTTTTTCCTTGCCACCGTCGCCACAGGCTTGCTCATTGGGGATAGATTAGGGATAAAATTAGCTCATGTTTTAAGTCGTTCAAATTCTGTAAAGCTGCTTTGCGACAATGTTTATTGTTAAAAGCGCTATACAAATAAACTTGATTTGATACACACAATATATACACACACACAATATATACACATACAATATATATAAACACACACCATACACACAAAATATACACACAACATATATACACA
This sequence comes from Neoarius graeffei, assembly GCF_027579695.1. Taxonomy (NCBI): domain Eukaryota; kingdom Metazoa; phylum Chordata; class Actinopteri; order Siluriformes; family Ariidae; genus Neoarius; species Neoarius graeffei. The sequence goes on from NC_083573.1 coordinate 24,096,197, forward strand.
CAAACAATATATACACATTATATATATATATATATATATATATATATATATATATATATATATATTTATATATACACACACACACACACAGTATATACACAAACAATATATACACACAATATATATACACAAAGACACACACAACATATGCAAAAACACACAACACATACAAACACACCCTATATATATACACACACACACACACACACACCATATACACACACACAATATATATACAAACACACACAACATATACACACAATATACACACACAATATATAAACACACACAACATACACACACAACACACACACACACACACACACACACACACACACAAACACAATATACACACACTATATACACAATATATATGTAATATGGTGATAGATGTTAAATTCACCAAAGGTTCCCCAACAATATTCAAAAGGATCCAGAGGACAAGTGAATGAGAGTAGAAAAAATATATTTTATTTATTTTTCTTCAATAGAAGAAAATATAAAAAAAAGAAATTGCACAAAACTTCACTATCGCCCCCTATAGTGAAGGCAAAACAAATACATAATATACAAAAAAAACGCAATTAACTTGAGGCTGGCTAAGCCGCAGTACTGTGTCAATGGCTTTGAAAATCTAAACCCACAGCAGGTATAACAATCACACATGGGAACCTCACGGCAAACAGTAGTTAAGGTGGCTTGTAGTACACGAAATGAGCCACAACAAATCGAGCACACGTCTGACGCACACCGCAATACCTAATAAAAGCCGATGGTGAACACTGCTGTAAGTAGCTTCAAGCCAATTGACACAGACACCGTATGCTGGATTATGGCCTCAATCAAACAAAACAAAACAGACATAAAATCAAAATAAATCTGGCCCTGACTAAATTTTAATACACTAAACGGCTTGGAGGTTTATACAGGAGGGAGAGAAAGCGGCACAACCACCCCCTGAGCACTGAGCCACTGAAACATACCAAAAATATACATAAGTCCAAACACATTAAATTTAAAATCACATTTCTAACTACACAAATCCCATTCCCACTCTTACTCCCCCATGAATGTTACATACCCATTGTTTGCCTATGTGTGTGGAACAGAAAGATGGGGTGTGAGAAATTACTCATCAACCAATTAAATACGCTAGGCACCCTCAACCCAAATCTTCCCCCCAATTAATTTAACAGTAATATGGACGTTAGCTACCTACCACAGTGGGTCCTAGGTGTGAGTCTGCAGGAAAATGGCGAGCCCACCAGTCTGCGCACACAGACGCCGCTCCTATTATTATTAAAATATAACCATTCCAGAACATGAGCACTGATAATTGTTTGTCATAGCAGCCTAACAAACATAACGAGGCTAGAGACAACAAGACAATGGCAGCTACCTGGTACGCTGGTGGTCCTATGAGGCTACTCCTTGATGGCGTGATGTTTACAAAGGCCAATACGCGAGCCTGTCCCTGATTCTCTCGGTTATTCCCTCGCGATAAGGCGCCGGTTGAGTACGGGTTCACTTAATGTTCGCCTCTTTGCAGTCAAAGCACACCCAGTGACCAAGGAGCTACACATATGAGCTATGCCAGGAGTTAGCTTGGCCTGAAATTAGCCTTAAGCTGCCAGCAAAACAACTCCCCACACGCTCCGTCTAAAAAGAATTTTTTTTAGATGTTTTTTTCTAGTCCCTTTTATCCCCTCCCCTGCTTGTGGCTTCCGCTCCCGATCTAGGAGTCCAAGCTCCACTTAAACATCAATGCTCCCCCCCACTGGGAGGGAGCATGTGTGTATCAATAAGTGGGTTTATGTGCATTGGAATAAACAAAAGTCATCAATATTACACCCGGTCACACCCACCCCAGCTCTGAAAGCTCACCGTCCCGGTGAGGGCCTGACTGTCTATAACCAGGGCCTGAAAGTCGCTCATGTGTGGGCAGTGGGGGAAAGGCCGCCCCCGGCGGGAGTCACCCGTCCACCCCCAATACGGCCAGCAAAGGCACAAGCCACCCCGCCCACCGACCCCCACAACCCATCATGCTCTGATGGGGGCATGGGAATTTCAGGTCTACCCTCAATCGAATTCACATAAGGCACTGAGGTAGTCCGGGGCAGGTGAAACACGTTACTGTGCTGTCCTGCCGTGGTCCGTGCTGTCCGTCTTACACTCATGGCAGTAAGACCTGGGGGCTGTTCCCTTTCCTCTGGGGCAGAGTCTGGGTCGTCTACTTGTGGGGGGTCAGGTCCGGGTTCGAGGGCCATAATTTCTGTTTCCCGGGAGGGCGAGGTCAGTCCTTGTGTGCCGCTCGATGGGGTAGTGTCTCCAACATGCTTGGAGGTATGGGCCAGAGCAGGGCTGACTAACGCTGGATCTGGCGTGGGTACAGAACTGGTTTGTGCACTTCCCTGTGGAGCTGTGTCATTAGCTTCCATTGGTGGATAAGTTGCAATAAGGCTAGGAGCTCTTGACTCTGGGGAGGACAGAGAAGGCCCCCGTGCCGCCCTCTCTAGGCTGGTGGCACAAGCTCCACCCGTGGCGTGGCCCCAAGTGGGGCGGGGAGCAGCAATCCCCGGCCCAGTGGGAGGCGATATTATTGTGCTATGCACAGGAAGTGCCTCCACGCCATGAAGTCCATCTGTCTCTGATTCCAACACCAGGATCCCCTCCTCGCCACTTTCCTCTACTCTTGGTGGTCCTGCGGCCTGTTGTACCGGTACAACCTTCCTCTTCCCCTCAACACCACACCGAGCGCCCTCTGATGCTATCTGCGTTATGCAGGTGGGATCCATTTGTAAAATGGATGGGAGGACACGGAGTTCGGCCCAGTTGACATTCTTGTCAGGTCCGGTTCCATCCGCTGGGCAAATTGTATACATTCTGCCGTGTGGATCCAAGGCTCGGTGTACCCGGTAAACGGTGTGCTCCCAGAAGTCTTGGATCTTATGACGACCTAGTGGGTGGTTTCTCTTATGGACCAGCGTACCAGGGACCAGTAGCTCAGGCCGTACTGGGACAACCTTTTGATTTCGGTGCTCGGAAGCTTCAGTTAACTGGTCTCTTGCATGGGCATAGATGGCTTTAAGATCATCCTGGTGCTGTCGCAGCCAGTCGTGGGTAGATCCCATTTCCGGCTCCTCCTCTGCATGGCCCAGGAGGAAGTCTATTGGTAATCGCCCTTTTTGCCCGAACATCAACTGAAACGGGGAATGCCCAGTGGATGCGTGACAAGTGATGTTGTAAACAAAGAGTATCTGGGGGAGTGCCTGAGGCCATCTACGCTTCTGTTCGGGGGGTAGTGAATGCAGCAGGTCATGCAGTGTGCGATTAAATCTCTCGCACTGCCCGTTGCCCTCTGGGTGGTATGGCGTCGTCCTGCTTTTGTCAATACGATATAACTGACACAGTTGTTTCATAAGATCCCCCTCGAAACTTCTCCCCTGGTCACTATGGAGGTGTTTTGGAACCCCATAACGATAGAACCACCCCTCAGTCAACAACTTTGCGACCGTGCTGGCTTTCTGGTCGCGGGCTGGGTAAGCCTGGGTGAATTTTGAAAACACGTCAGTAACTACCAAAACGTTTTCTCGTCCATCCGTGGATTTCTCTAGGGTAGTGAAGTCTATGGCGACCACGTCAAGGGGGCGGGCAGCCACCAGGTTCCCTGGAAACGTCCGCACCCGAGGACGAACTGCTTTTGCCACGACACAGCGGCCACACTCCTGGCAGTGGATTTCAATCTCTTGAGACATGCCGGGCCAGAAGCATCGTTCCCTTACAAGCTGAGTGGTTCGCTCTATGCCCTGATGTCCGTGATCATCATGCAGACTGGTCAAGACTTCCTGTTTCAAGCACTGTGGCAAGAGAAGTTGTAAAGTCTCTCTACTCTCGCCAGGCAGCCGGATGCTATAACACTTCGTCCCGGCACCGAATCCTTGGCCATTCACGAAGGAGTCTTTGAGTCCCCAAGGGCAAGAGCAACCGTTTGTCCCTCGTGGGCAGTGCTTGCCGCTTCCATAGATTGACAAATGGTCCCAAAACTGGGTCGGCGGACTGCAGGGCCTTCAGGTCCACCTTTTGGCGCAAGGGAAGAGCGCTAACCTCTTGGCATAGGGCCCCGGCAAGGGGTCCTGGCACACCCTCAGGTAACGGAGGAATGGCTAGACCAGGTGCCACAGCAGCGATGGGGACTGGGTCGGGGAGCCTGGAAAGTGCATCCACGTTTCTATTTGCAGTACCAGGGCGGTACTTGATGTCAAAGTCGAACATCGCCAGCTCAGACGCCCAGCGGTGTTCTGTCACGCCCAACTTGGCTGTCTGCAAGTAACTCAGTGGGTTATTGTCGGTGAACACCACAAATTTTGCACCCAGAAGATACTCTCTAAACTTGTTAGGTCACTGCCCACTTAAGGGCCAATAGCTCCAGCTTACGTGAACTGTAATTGGACATGTTTCTCTCGGTCAGCCGCAGGCCCTGGCTAGCAAATGCAACTGGTTTCCTTTGTCCGTCTTGATCCTGGGCGAGCACTGCCCCGAGCCCAGCGTGACTTGCATCGATTTCCAGAATAAAAGGCTTTGTGAAGTCAGCGTAGGCTAGAACAGGTGCACGGATAAGTTGGTCTTTTAAGCTCAAAGCTCTGCTGGCATTCCAGGGTCCAGTGGTTTCCAAGGGCCATCGTCCGGGGTCTAACTTTGTTCTGACTCGCCTCTGCCATAGCGATCAGTCGGTGTAGGGGTGCTGCCACCTTCGCGAAACCTGCCACAAATCGCCTATAGTAAGATGCGAAGCCAAGAAAAGATCGTAGCTCCTTCATAGTGGTTGGCTGTTTCCATTCTTCCACTGCTTTAACTTTATCCGGATCAGTTGCCACTCCTGCTGCAGAGACTACGTGCCCCAAATATTTAACTTCGGTTTTAAAGAAGTGACATTTGGACAATTTGAGTTTTAAATTGTTGTTCTGCAACCGGGTCAGAACCAGTTTCAAACGCTGAAGGTGTTCTTCAAAGGACGAGGAGAAAATGATGTCATCCAAAAAGAGGAGGAGCGATTGTAAACTTTGATCTCCGAAAATCCTCTCCATCAACCTTTGGAATGTACTGGGCGAGTTGCATAGGCCAAACGGCATATGGTTGAATTCAAAAAGCCCAAAGGGCGTACAAAACGCAGTCTTGGGCTTATCGGCCTCCGCGACAGGAACTTGATTGTAACCACTGGCGAGGTCAAGTGTGGAGAATCACTTCGCGCCCGTCAGTGCATCCAGGGACTCTTCAATTCTAGGTAATGGGTACGCATCCTTTCGTGTCTTGGCGTTGAGCAGGCGATAGTCTACACACAGTCTCACATCACCCCCTTTCTTCTGCACAATGACTATGGGTGATGAGTAGGGGCTGCAGCTAGGTCTTGCGATTCCTGCCCCCACTAATTGTTGGATATGAGCCTTCACTTGCTCATACTGTGATGGAGGCAGGCGACGATATCTCTGGCGGATGGGGATGTCATCGGTGAGCGGTATCTGATGCTCAACCAAAGTCGTGCACCCTACATCCCCCTCCCCCCAACTAAAAACAGAGCCGTACTGCTGTAGCAATGCTTTTGCCCGCCCCTCTTGTTCCTCCGACAGCATGGGCAGTGACAGGTTCGAGAGGTCGATGGGCGGCGCAACCCCCGCCTCCGCAGACTGAACGAGGGCGACCCGCCCCCCACCGCCCCCCTCCACAATACTCACGCCAGGCCCGGTCGACAATGCTTGGACCACGTGGAGTTCTCCCAAAGCTGTGCGTGGTCGTAGCCACACCTCCTGTGAGCTAACATTAACCACGGGTACTTCAACCACCCCATTTATTACTGATAATAATGACGTGGAAATTAGTAAACCCATGGGCCACTGGGTATCATCTAACGGAGGCTCCAACAACACGGAACGGAGAGAAAGGTTGGCGGCACTGGGACAAATTAAGGAAATAAATTTGAGGGAACCCGGAGGGATACAGCTCACACTACCCTGCACTCTGGCTTTACCCAGGTACCCCTTACTGCAGAGACCCTCCAGCGACTGGCAGGTAATAAAAACCTGCTGCCATGTCCTACTGTCCCCGCCCCGAGACGCCCACATCGCTGCAGACGGTAAATTGGCAAACAATTCTTTATAGCAGCTTTGGATCACATTCATCCCTAACAGCCCTGGTACTGCCTGTTTTTGATGCCGCGTGAGGGGATCAGTAGGGTCACGCACTACCAAGATACCCATGTTCTGGAAGGTCTTACCCAACACGGTAATATCTAGTTCGATGTAGCCTGAATATGGAATCTCATACCCGTTAGCCGCTCGCAATTGTAACCAGTTACAAGACTTAAGTGACTCGTCAAATACTTGAAAATGTTTTAAAAAAAACTCTTCGGTTATGGTGGAGACCATGGAGCCAGTATCTAAAAGACACTGCACCATCTGCCCCCCCCATTGATACCTGAACCACCGGACACGGGCCTATGTGTTGGGATACGGGGCTTGATCGGTCGGAGGTCAAATCTTGTGAGCCTACAAGTGCACCTCCTAGTGTTTGGCTCTGCACACCAGGGGGCGTTAGTTTCCCTGCGGCTGTGAGGGCCTAGATTGCTCGGCTGACTGGTGATTGAACGTAGTTCTCTGTGACGCTCCATGAATGGATGTGTTAGGAGGCTCTACTTCTTCACAACAATATTTTGCAATATGTCCGGGGCGATTGCAATGCATACAGATGGGCCTACCATCCTGTTGGAAGCGGTATGTTCTAGACGAGTTTCCACCCCCCCTTTGGCTACCCCGTGGGCGAGACATATTTAAATGTGACAGGATGGCATCCAGTTGTGCCTGCTGGCGGCGAACACAATCTTTAAGCTCAGCCATTTCAGCATTAGAAGCAGTAATTGCATTAGATTCTACCCCCGAGCCACCCCCCATGGATGTATATGTATCAAAGGAGAATGCTCTAGGTCTAGATCGCACCTCTTGCCTACGCTCTTCAACCCATTTAATCGCTGCCCCACGGAGTGTGAGAAAATCCATCTCCGGGTCTAACGCTAGCCGTCTTTTCAGTTCTCTTCTCACCATATCGTCATTAACACCTTCAGCAAATTGGTCCCGCAAGATTCTGTCTGACTTAAAAACCCCCCCAGGTGTTTTTTTGATTACTGCATCCATCAGTGTTTTCAGCCCATGAGAGAAATCACACAAAGACTCCCCTTCTTTTTGGTGGCGCTGAAAAAACGACAGTTGAGCTGCAACATATGACTTAGAACAGCTAAAATTGTCTATTAATATCGTAAAAATTTTCTCTGCCGTATCTCTGGCTGAACTATCATGGAACTCAACTTCAGATTTTGCAGCGCCATCCAAATGATCATAACAAGAATAACACCTGTTCTGCCTCAGGCAATGGATGAGCATCCAAACATCTACGGGCCTCTTTAACCCACTGATCCACGGTAAGTAGATCAACAGACAGTTTACCTGTGAACTTAGAACACTTACGTTCACGTGGGACATAAACATAACATGGTTGCAACACAGGACTTGGAGCGCTGCTAGTTGCAGGTTGTTGGGAATTAATGGGAGCAGGTGGTGCATTTAACTCACTGTTCGATGTTGAACCACTTGTTGCACCCTCTTGCCCCCGTTGTGTTTTCAGCTTCGGGCTGAAAACGAACAGTTGAAAAACTGTTCGTTTTCAGCCCGAAGCTGTCTCAATTCATTCATTAAGTCCTGCAGATCGCCCAGGCTTTCTTGAGTGGACATAGTCTTTATCAAAGTAATGGGTCTTCAGTTGTTTCTTGTCCTACATCCAATGTCCCATGATACGGGTGTGATGCCGCTTCTCCCCTCCAAACCAAAAAAAGAAAAAAAAAAAAAAAAAGGACCTTCCTACCTCCAAGCCTCTAACCCCTACCCCAATACTGGCCAAGAAAAAAAAACAACAAAAACAAAAAACAAAAACGTACTCCAATCACGAGCCCTTGGATCCTGCCGACTACGCCAGATGTAATATGGTGATAGATGTTAAATTCACCAAAGGTTCCCCAACAATATTCAAAAGGATCCAGAGGACAAGTGAATGAGAGTAGAAAAAATATATTTTATTTATTTTTCTTCAATAGAAGAAAATATAAAAAAAAGAAATTGCACAAAACTTCACTATCGCCCCCTATAGTGAAGGCAAAACAAATACATAATATACAAAAAAACGCAATTAACTTGAGGCTGGCTAAGCCGCAGTACTGTGTCAATGGCTTTGAAAATCTAAACCCACAGCAGGTATAACCATCACACGTCTATAAGAAAGGCACCGCAATCACACATGGGAACCTCACGGCAAACAGTAGTTAAGGTGGCTTGTAGTACACGAAATGAGCCACAACAAATTGAGCACACGTCTGACGCACACCGCAATACCTAATAAAAACCGATGGTGAACACTGCTGTAAGTAGCTTCAAGCCAATTGACACAGACACCGTATGCTGGATTATGGCCTCAGTCAAACAAAACAAAACAGACATAAAATCAAAATAAATCTGGCCCTGACTAAATTTTAATACACTAAACGGCTTGGAGGTTTATACAGGAGGGAGAGAAAGCGGCACAACCACCCCCTGAGCACTGAGCCACTGAAACATACCAAAAATATGCATAAGTCCAAACACATTAAATTTAAAATCCCATTTCTAACTACACAAATCCCATTCCCACTCTTACTCTCCCATGAATGTCTCCCATTGTTTGCCTATGTGTGTGGAACAGAAAGATGGGGTGTGAGAAATTACTCATCAACCAATTAAATACGCTAGGCACCCTCAACCCAAATCTTCCCCCCAATTAATTTAACAGTAATATGGACGTTAGCTACCTACCACAGTGGG